>NC_052502.1:65095261-65282799 GCF_016617805.1 Bactrocera tryoni | reverse complement strand
TGGAATTATTTAAGTATATTTTCTTTATATCTATAACCAAAGACCCAACGTAGTATTATAACTTGTTCTCATGACAATTATGGCTAAGTAATTGGAACGAATCCCGATTTTTAACCGAAGAAGTACTGTCTAGTCGACATTCCTCAAAACTACTTGTTAGGAATTTTGTTGGCGCAGCAACAAAAATAACAACAGATATTTTCTATTATGCGATAACTGCGCAATCTATACAGCAATCGCGAGGAGAATTAACCGAGTTCACTTACACTTTCCCGAGCTTGTTAGACTTACATAACTGCTGGAGGATATTATAGCATTCTATGAAAGAAGTGGAACCAGAAAGCAAAATAAAAAGTTTTATTTTAACCCAACTGCAACATCAAGATAGCTTTTTTTTATTTTTTCCTATTTATCTCAATTTATCGCCATATCTGTCTCTCTCTATCTATCTATCTCTCTCTATCTGTCTCTTTCTCTCTTTCTCTCTCTCTCTCTATCTATCTATCTATCTATCTCTCTAGGTAACTGCGAACAGCTCTGGATCTCAATGTTAAAATAATGAAGAGACTCATTTGTTAATTCATAAACACCCTTCGAACAAATAATGTTCTGTCAGAGAACGTCGACGTAAAGAGATACCGACGCCCAGATGAGAGTTACTCGGTCAGATTTAAACCCAAGTAGAAAATTTGTTTTTAAAAATACTTTAATAGTCACCTAATAGTTCAAAAAAGTTATAGTATAAATATAGTAAGGCAATACAAATTTTTATGTGAAGTTTTATTCTGGTTCATGTCAAAATTGCATAGCATATCGTCCTCAAAAATTACGGGCTGACATATGTACGAATGCTACAAAAATACTCCAATTGACCTATTGTATTCTGGATAATCTATTTTAAAATGATTTGTTATCGATGATTCTTTTCTGCAAGGTCTGTCGCAAAAGAAATAGGACTGTTAAAAAAACAACAAAAAATTAATATTTTTCAAAAGTTATATTTTTTTGTTCAAAGTAGTTTCCCTGTGCTTCGATGCAGCGTTTAGCCCGGTCAATTAGCATTTCAAATGAGTGTTTAAGGTCATTTTTCGGAATGCTCTTGAGAATATCGGTTGTCGCCTTTTGGATAGCTGAAATGTCCTGAAAACAGTGTCCTTTCATGGGCAAATGAAGTTCTCCAAATATCAAATCACAGGGTGCCAGATCAGATGAGTAGGGTGTGTGATTAATGGTTAATATGGAGTTTTTTGTCAAAAAACCAGTGACAAGCGTCGACCGATGACACGGTGCATTATCGTGCAACAGGCGCCAGGACCCTGCCTCACGGTATTGTGGTCGAGCACGACGAATGCGTGACAAAAGACGCTTCATAACATCAAGGTAAAACACAGCATTAATCGTTTGGCCAGGTGGGACGAACTCTCGGTGCACAATACGCTCGGAATCGTAAAAAACAAAACAGCATTGTCTTTATTTTTGACTTCTGAAGACGACCGACTTCTGATCGTCACAGAGGTCCTCGCGACCTTCTTGGAATCGCTTAAACCACTCATGTACATTACTACGGGATAGGCACTGATCACCATGAACTTTTTTCATCATTTGAAATGTTTCAGTAAACGTTTTCCCAAGTTTAAAACAAAATTTAATATTTGCTCTTTGCATTTTACGACCGATGACCAAAAGCTGCTGTTAATTTTTGATCGAAAACATCGATTGTAGTTATCCAAATGTCTTAAAATTTTTGCGAAATGTCAACAAGATATCAAACTTTTTATTTCATATACCCACCAATAGGTGGCGCCACCAGAAACAGTTATATTTAAAAAGTTCTGTTTCTTTTGCGACAGACCTTGTATATTTTTAAGGTAGTTATGAAATTTTCTGTCTAAAATTCTTGAAGCTATTATATAATGTTGCCTTAATGGAAAATTTAAATACTTGCCAATATACTTCTATATATGATTCTTGGCAAAAGAGTTTCGTAGTACTACCTTTCTCCTGTTTTGTCTTATTATCTCTATCTGTCTCTAAATCTTTCTCTCTCCTTGCTTGTTTTTTTCTGCCTCTTTATCTCTATCTGTGTTTCTATTTATCTATCTAAGTGTCTTTGCATTTTTCTGTCCCTTTCAATCGTTCAAACTCTCGCTCTTTCTTCTACTATCTGTCATTATATTAAGAACATAAAAGTCGAAAAAAGGGTTACGACTTATGAAGAGCCTACTCAATAGTGTTTTCCAACAGTATTTCAGTAAATTATCATGGGATGATAACATTTTTGTTTCCTCCTATCACCGCTCTTATCATTTCAGTTTCCACTCATAGAAAGAGACACTCATCTAGCTGTGTTTAGTTACATCATTGCCACTCAAGCCAGACAAAGTGTCACCAAGCAAGTGATTCCCGACGCGCAGTGCCATGAACTGTTTGTTTTGTGGCAAACTGTCTGTCGTCAGTGCCACACGAAATTGGCAGCAACTCTGCTTAAAGACATGTTGAAGAGTTTGTCACAACAAAGTCATACTTTTCGTTAGACAACTAGAACTTTCAGTAAGGAATGAGACTTTGAAAGGGATGATAAAATTAAGATGTCAGCGGAAATTCGCAGCTTAAAAGCTGCCACCAGCGATTTAATATGCTTTGCTGACTTTGAGTGCGTCAGTTACGGGTTGTTGAACTATAACGGCGGTGCATATACGCTGAAGACCGCGAATGAGCTGCGAGTGCGACGCTGCGTATACGTAATTAATAAATTGTGCGCACGTATTTGTTGTTACGCATATTATTATTGTTGTTGCTGTTGCGCGCGCGCTTTTTGACGCAATTATTAATACAGTTACATGACTGCTCGCGCCTTTTGTTGTTATTGTAACGCTTTGTGCTGCATTAATTAGCTTTTCCACAGGTGCTTTGAAATTTATTTACACACAAAGACTCGGTTAACTGTAACCCGCTCATCCCGTTTGTGGTTTTACGCCTGTCAAGTGTCGCTGGCTGGCTTAGCGCTTAAGCCAAGTAAACAAATTAACATAATTAATTTATTTGCCACTTTTCGGCGAGCATGCAAACAAATACACACATGCAAGCAGTTGTCTGTTTTCGTCGTCGCCTCGCCTGAAGACGCCTCGCTGACAGCGTTTGCCCTTTCAACGCTTGATTATTATTTGGTTTATTGTTATCGCCATTGTTTTTGTTATTGTTATTATTACAATAGCTGTTATTGCTTTATATCTCACTGTCATGTGCGTGCGATTGTAAGCAAACATATTTTCCCGGCTAATTAATGTAAACACAAGTCACTAACGCTATTAATTTTAACCGTTGTGTTGTGCTGTAGCTAATTTGTGAAAGTTGTTAAATTGAAATGTGTGGTGTTTGGTGGAAATGGAAAGTGAATGCTTGTAATTATTTAATGCTTAAAGCAGCTCCAGTACGAAAGATGTTGCAGAGTATGGTATCACTTGGTGCGCTATAGGTTTGAAACACGGCTGTGGTAAAATTTTTGAATAATCGAAAAAGCGAGTTTTTTAGCGACCACGTTGACCATTTCAATATGTCTTTCATATAATAAAAAAAATCTTACTTAGACTGGCCATTAATTCGGTTACACATTGTACAATATATACGATGACAACATATTTTCAGAAAAGAGTGCCGTCATTTTTTATTATAATTTGTAAGCAGTGTTGCCTCATGTATAATATTAAGTTCAGGTTTTGTTTTCGATTATTGACAATGGAGTGGGGATTTCTTAACATAAGTGTGGAGAACGCGCAAATGAAACTAACAAAAATGAACCTTTCAGTTGATGACAGAAAAAGACTGTTCGCGCGGCTCAAACCAATACATTCATAAAAGCTGTTTGCGAGCTCATTCCCAGAAATCACTTCAGAAAGCGGAAAATTATGTCAAAAGAAATGGATATATCAACCAGTTTAATGCCAAGACTTGTTCGAGATGATCTCTACATAAGCGCCTACAGTCGGTCAACACGGTCATGTTCTGACAACTTGTTTGTAGCAAAATAGGATCAACCGGTTTCCATCCAGCTGCTGGTAATAGTTTGGACTTCTGTAACACTTCTTCACTTCTGAGAAAAATAAGGTTAAAACTGTAGCAAAAGTGTACTAGAAGAATGTTTTAGAAGGCACGGTGAAACACTTTAGCAATGCTCTGTTGAATGGACGGCATACCTTGTGTACTGGAAGATGCATGGTCCAGTACACAAGGTAAAACTAGCAGACAGTAGTGACATAAAAGCAATACTTTTGCTTTGATATTTAAAGATGATTGACCATTTCGGAATCCCGATTTGAAGGACGATAGTTTGTGGTCGGAGTCGGACTGTCGAACATCACACTTATATTTGGAGATATTCAAAAACCTTTAGTTTGAACAACGTCTTTGGCAATAATGGAACACTTTCCTGAAGATATTTTGCCATTTAAGACCCAGTATTCATTATTGGATAATATTTGACCGAAAAGAAGTGAAAGAAGGTGCGTGGAGTTCTACAAAGTTAATACTTCTTGGTGATACAGAAATGCATACATTGTGTTGTTGGTAACTAGAAAACTTAAAATTCACATTTTATAAATTTATTATAATTTATTATCTCCGAAGCTGTGCCTTTGCGAAACAAGTCGATCTTTCGCGACGATCGGCAAAAGCTAAAATCATAAATTGCACAACTTTCTGGATATGCGCTTGCGTCGATGTATCTTCGATCATACAGGTTTACACGTTAGACACGTCCAGCATGCAGTAAAAAAAAATATAGCAGTCGTTGCTGAGAGTGTACACGAAGACCGTGGAGAGTCGATTCGGTGCCGTTTACATCAACTCGGACTGAAGTATGGAACGACTTGGCACAGTTTGCTTAAAGATCTTAAGTTGAAAACGTACAAAATATTGTACAAGAACTGAAGCTACTCGACAGATGAGGCCCATTTCTGGCTCAATGGGTATTAAACAAATAAAATTGCCGAAGAACAACTTGAAGGGATCCAAGAACTGTCATTTAATCCAGAGAAAACAACACAGTTTATTGTGGTCATTGGTCCATATTTCTTCAAAAATGATGCCGATGAACGGTAACCGTCAATGGAGATCGTGCTCTTGCCGACATTTGGTTTCAACACGACGGCGACACTTCCCACACAGCGCATCAATCAATGGAATTATTGAGAGAACACTTCGGTGAGCAGATAATTTTTGGGCCAAAATAGTGTGAAATCACACCGTTCGACTTTTTGCTGTAAGGAAATTAAATCTGAAGTTTCTGTGTTTTTTCTTCACTTCATCGGATGGAGCACCTTTTACCTATATGGTATTAGGGAATAAAGTAGTATAAGGTATATGCTATATGAGTTTCGATACCTATGGCGAAACTAATTTTTTTGTAAATTTTTTATGCTTTCGCAACGGTCAAGACATATTTGAGATCACACTTAGCTTGGCATTTTCGTTTAGATCTGCCATAAGGTGTGGTCTTACAATTACAAGACGACTTCGAAATGTTTAAAATTTCTGAAAGAAAATTTCACTGTCACCTTCTACTTGAAATTGCTTTGAGGGTTCTAATTGCCTAACAGTAGGGACTACTATTTAAGCGGGCTGTCTAGTCTAAACTTATCTGAGCATACATTCTTTGAACGAAAACAAATTTTCACACCAAATTATGGGCAATTTCAAAACAGTCTTACTTTTTAGAAAGCTTAGGTATCATATTCCAACTAACTCTTGTCTACTTTGAGCTCAGAGAACACTAGCCGCTAAGACTTTTTTGGGAGGGAAATGTCTAAAATAATTCGAGTTGACAGATTGATCCGGACAAACACATGATGTGAACCGGTCAGTTTCTAACTAAGCACAAATTCTATCTGTCAAGAATATTATTTCCAGAAGTTGTCGTCTTCGAAAGCTCAGTCCCGTTTACGTAAACAAAACGGATCCGGAATCTTGGTTAAATTATTTTTGTTCACAATTTCTTTCAGGACTTCGAACATTGCAGACTTCCCGCTTTTACTGTGGGCAGCACTATTAGACAAATACACCAAAATAACCTCTAACTTCAATATTGATCTCAGTTAGGCACAGAGGATGGGTTTATAAGGAGTAGCAGCCAAAGGAAAGATTCATTTTACTTAATATCGCCACTAGAAGAACTTAGCAAAACTCATAAAATATTATAAATACTATATTCTATAGATCCTTTTTAAACAAACGCATTCAGTTATGCAAGTTAGTATTGCAAAATTGGGACATTTAGAGACGATCTGCATGGATTTCAAGATTTTCAACCAAATTGGACCACTTCTTCTTCTTTATTGGCGTAGAGGTCGAAGTATGGAGTCATACAAAAGTTCTCTGAGCAGTGATATGAAGAGAACAGCCTCGATGAGAGACCCCCCTTTTGATGACATCCAAATTGGACTAATACCATATAGCACATAGCTGCCGTAGGTACGATCGTGGCATAATTTCCCCTGAGAAGTCAAACATCGTTCGAACACAAAATTCATCTCAATCCGAGTACTTTTCAATTCAAGTATGTCATATTGTCTTGACAAAGTGACTCACAGTCGACAAGAAGCTAGTAATGGAATAACGGATATCGATACACAAAAACAACTTAATTAATCAATTTGGCATGCCAAAAATATCAGACGCAGTCAAAGAAACACTACTCGTGTTACTTCAAGTCACCACAAGTCAGCGTTGACTCATGTCACGTGTGTCATTAATCGGACGTCGTGTAATTGACACACTTTCCACAACAACAACACCACTTCCTTTATGACGCCACTCCACCAAGTGCAACCATTTCAGTTATGTTGCTTTGTTGCAATTCAATACACCGTAAAATAATCGAACTTCCAACAACATTGAGTTATGCAGGAAATCCATGTTGCACATAACAGTACCGAAAGGTATCATTAAACCAGTAACCCACAAAGCCTGCAAACCTGCAAAGCCGCACATCAAGTGGTGTTGGATTACCAACAACTCCACCACAATGAAAGCAACAACATGCCCCACAGCTGTAGCATGGTGTTGTAGTGGCAAAATGGCAAAATCATGTTGCCACACTACTGTGCGGCACTACAGCGCTGCAAAGCAAAAAATTGAGGAAATTATTTTCGTTCGGCAGCAGCTGGCAAATGACCGCACATTCTTGACATGTGCGCGCTTGCCGTTGCGGTGGCGCATGCGCATGCGCACTTTGCGTATTTTATTACAGTTGCCACTCAAGACTATGCGCCACATGCGGGCCGTGTTCATAAATCGTTTTTAATTGATTGATAAACGAATCGGTAACCACACGAGTGCGCGCTAACGCCAGCGACCGCAGACCACCGAACAACTACCGAGTGCAGCGCAAAAACTATAGCTGCTGATCGACGTGTAGATTGTAAGCGATCGACAGGCTTGCGTGGACTCTAGAGCAGGCATTAATTACTGTAAGCTAGAGTCACAAGCAGTTATAATGGGTGGTAGGTGTAGACGTTGATTTATGAGACGCGCCAAGTCTTAGTCTAGGCGGCTGAATGGTAGAAGAACATTCGGGAAAGCAACCTAATGTAGGTTTCGTTAACGTTTTGAACATCCTAGTCCCCTCTCTTACTCGACAACTACCAGCAGATAGATTACTCACGGGATTTGAATTCATTGGAATGACATGAGATATCATTACTTTAACATATCCATATAAGACCCATCTCACACCGATATCACCCAGAAAATTTCCTCTAAAGAGAGATCTTACTGGCATCGTTGGGGTTTTGGAAAGATCAGTGAAAACCATTTGAAAGATAATTTGGGCCTAAGAAAAGCGAGAGCACGATTGGTTCCAAAACCACTAACCATCAAATTGTGTAATAATGCCATTTTTTTTTATGTTGGCGCTGATGTAGATCTAAGATAGACCAAAGCTAAACAATTAAATGCCTTTACTTGCTGTTGTCCAAAAATAATCAAGACATAATGACGGCTCGAAGTTTATTTTTGCAGGGAAAGTAAAGTTCCTGGGCCATTTTCGGTTCTTGGGTATATAAAATACCTTTGCCAGTGAATAATACAGGTCTGATCAAGAAAATCTTACTCATATGTACAGTACATTCTCAACCCTATGTTGCCTAGAAAACCTTTTCTTAATACCACACGACTCGTCAAATTGTGGTTGCATCCACACTTTTTACTAGGCTGTAGCTAACTCAGATCTAACATAGACCCAAGCTAACTTATTAAGTTGTCAGAAATAATCTCTATTGAGGGTTCGAACACTACTTTCATATACCACAGTATACTCGAAGCAGGAAATATAAGTCCTCGGTCTCATCATATATGCCTTTGACAGGGTGTAATGTATGTTTGATGATCTTATTTAGATCTGCAATGAATTCTTATCGCTGAAATTCCTGCTTCCACGATTGCATTGCCATAACTGGAACGAATCCGTAAACTAGGATTTATGATCGATTGTATATTCCACAAAATTTTGGGAGCGCCAATTGGGAGCGAAAAATGATTATTTTACATATGGCTCAAGCAACTCACGACTACCGGCCTTAGACCAACTATTCTCTGAATAGCCAAAAAGCATCCGTTTGAAGACGAAAACTCCCTCCTCTGGGTTGTGCGCTGGATTTCGGACTCGCAACATAAAAAACACACCCAATGAAAAGAAGAAAGTATCATTGAATAAGAGACCTCCCTTTTGATGAATCAAAGAGCTTAGCTCCGTATTAAATACTTTGACGAGGTTGTCACTCTTGAGACGTCTATGGTTTGCATGTAAAAGCTTAGTTCAGAGCAGCTATTTGCTTCTACTGAAGCTTCAACGACTTAGTTTTGGATCAATTATAGTGTGCTTACTTTTAAGTAGTTGGTGGTAGTCACTAATACCGAGCTGCGTAGCGAAAGTGAATGTTATCGATCATTTTGTAAGGTTGCATCGAAAGTAAGAAGAAAATATGAAAAGGTTCTATCAGCTAAGACTTTAAATTGTGAAAATATAAATAAATTTCAAATATCAATGAAATATAGTGCTTTTGAACCACAGATAATAGTTGCTTCGGTATAATCTTAAAAAAATCATGCTGAGATACATAATTCATTCCATTTTCTGTTGAAAGAACAACTATGGATGTATAGCGATTTGTACTCCCACAAGTTCTCAAGAGTAAGTGTTTAATGTTTCGTATGAACCAGCCTGTATCGAAAAATACTCATTGATCACCATTACTGCAGCCGACCAATAGCACCGTCACAATCGTATAATTTTTCACTTATCGTAATTGTACGGCAGGGAGTATAATTACTCAAGTAATTGCCCATATTTTTGGTGGCACCGCAACGGGTGATCGCCTGTAAATACGCTCACAATCACACAGCTACAAATAACACGCCCGATTTGTAGATTAGAAATGGTTTCTATAGGGCTAATGTACCACTGTCGGCTGCTTGCGGGCCTAGACGCATGCGTGCAGTATTTATGCGCTCGTGGTTAGCCTCAATTGCATCGTATGGCATTCGAATTGGACATTTGCAGCGCCTGGCTACAAAGTTTTGTAATTGATGCTTGATCTCGCAATGCGTTTACTCTCGAGCGCCAAACCGTTTGTTTGTTTGTTTACTTTTGTTGTTGCTGCCAAATGAGTGCGATTAAATTAAGCAAGCTTGTCTCGGTTGTCTTATCGGTCGCGTAAATCTGCGGTGATTTTGGAAAAATTGAGTGGTTAAATCTGGCGAGTGATCAATTTTTTTTGTGAATGGTAAAGGTAGTAAGTGGTAGGCATCTTAAGTCAATTGGATTATATTTTTTGCATCGTGCTAATCTTTATAAGACATGATGAGGAATTGAAAAGGTTAAGCTAAATGTAAGAAGAGGATTTATAGACAAAGAAACCAGGCGAACTTCTACTAGCAACTTAATAAGTTAAGATTTTTTGTTAACGGTACTATTGTATAACCAGAAAGGGTCATTTCCATGCACAAAAGGCATTTTGTAGAAATCACTTAAATTACGAGAGTTGACCAGGCGCTTGAAATCGATTAAACATTGCTTTATTTGCCCTCTGAAAGCCAGTGACGTTTCAGTCCACTTATGAGTTGAGTCAGAAGGCATGGTACGGTTTCGATAGAATAGATAACCCTTGGGTTTGCAACAAACACTAATATAATACAAGAGGTCGTCTAGCAACACTCTTCGTTTATTATTCATGATACGTAGATAATATATAAGACTAACCGCACAGCATCTTCTGCATGACCTGCTTATAGGATGATGTCATAGACATAGTATCTTCCAAAGCTTATGCCAAGAATAATAGCGTACGATTTTTGTGTTGTAGTCATTTACTAAAATGAAAATTTTTGAACTCAAATTCGTAATCAGAACACCTCATGTACTCCACAGAGCTCTTAGCACATGAGTCGCAAATTTTTTCTTCGGAGTTATTGAGTAATGTAATTTTCCAATTACGATCCACATATATAAAGTTGTCACTGGACAGCTTATTACTGTGGTACCTAGAACACCTGGATTGGTTACTTAGTTTAATCACTAAGACAGTCATAAATCGACAAATTGATTTCAGACGACACGAATTTGTTGAGACGACTAATGTCAGTTTCGGTAATGTTTCGAAAGTATTACTGTCAACGTGGAGGAGAAAATGGTCGAAATTTCCACATTAAATACTTCTTTATTATTATGGGTTTTTAGCTTTACAGCATGAATGCCTATTGATCTATTAGTAATCTAAGCCAGAAGGATCTCGTAGTCACGCAGACGCTGATCGTAGATGAACATCTGCTAAGCACACCTATGGATCGGTTCAACGTCTGATAGTGTTTAACCTGGGATCCTGCTGTCGACAGCTTAACTCCACGGTGCTCAAAAGCACAACGGATCAATACAATGCGTCGATCAGCGCCCTGAAAACTGGGTAACGATTTTCAGTACCAATCGGCAGTGTGGCATGGACACACTAACCACCTTGGAAGGGCTCGAGGCCCATCTAAAACCTCTGCCGTACTTTGGGTCCGGCACCCGGTTGCAATGCAACTTCACATTCGACTGATAAAGTCAGCTCTTCCCGCTTTGGGTTTTAACCACAGCCACCACGAATCTCCACAAATGGCAAAAACCAATGAGCAGACTGGAGCGAACTCCAGGGGCTACTGCTCCCCGTGGTACCAGGTTAAAGTCTTTGGTATTGACCTTGTAGGCGAAGCTACGACCAGTTGAGCTTCCATACAGCCCTGGACTGGTAGCCAGGATCTTAGTCGCCTCTTACCACAGGCATACCTTACCGCGGGTATATTCGGTTTCCCCTCGAACTCAGAGGGGTCCCCCCGTACCCGCAGGGGGAAATCCATAGGTTCAGTACTAAAACACAAGATGACAACCAATACCTTACTCGTCCCCTTCCGAGGTGAGCGGGTTAAGGATAGCTTCTCCTGTTAGCTCCTCCGCCTTGCAGCTTCCAACGATTACGCTTTGACCAGATACCCAAACGAGTCTGATAATGAAGCAGCTTATTGTTGTTGCTAATGTTTCATACACTCCTTGGCTAATTTTAGCGCTTAGTCAGCGAGCCCAAAGCCAGGATGTGTGTCATCCATACGTTAAGACTGAAAACAAAGCTAGCAAGATACAAGTTATCGGAAAAGTCTGGAAGTCTGAAGTAATTCTAGTTGCCATATCAATACTTCCTTCGTGACTACCGCATTTGCGAGATTAAGACTTGAAAGGCAATGGAAAGACTTGTGAATAAAATAATCGGTGGGAACAGAGATCCACTAAATTTGGTATACTCAAAGATTCAACAGCAATCAGTCTGTGCAACTAATGACTATATTAAAGAAAAATCAGGAAGGCTGCGGGACCACTTCTCAAACCAATTGCATGTATAAGTAAAAGACACTTAGGTGGTTTTGGCGAGGATCAGAATTTCGAGCTTTGCTATAATTAAGTGCATAATATTCAATATTTTTTCTATTTAATAATTCAAGTTCGCATAACGATAGAGACTTATTTTGACAAAAATGAAATAATTAAATTGAAAACCTGCCTGTTTATATGTGAGACTGTTCGCAAATTGCACGAAAACAGTTCAAATAACTTTTATTAGATTCGATTAGCATTGGTTGTACCGTTTCTCTTCCGCAGTAGGAACTCAAATTTAAGATAATATGCCAGCCTCCGTAAAAGAATACTTCTACACATCGACCATCTAACACTACCCCTTACAACCGAACCACACTTCTTTTTAATGAGTAGTTAGCGGCCACAGCTTAACCTTCTTCATTAGAAGCGAAAACGCGCGGTGGCAACCCTTGCTCAAGTTTGTAATTTTACGCTCATTAAACCCCAAACTAGCGTTGCCACAAAAACAGCTGAAGTTTTGCTATGAAAAGTTAAAAGACACTCTCATTTACTTATGCATCCCATTAAAATAGTTCAAGTCGTTGTAACAATAAAATTCTCATTTTGCATTATTGCGGTGCAGTTAATGGGCTGCCACAGTGCTAAATCAGTTGACAGTGACAGTGCTTGCGAAGTCTGGTTGAGTGGTCGGGTGTGGCATTGTTAAAGTGACAGTTGGTGAATTGCTGGGTGTAACCTTCTGAAATATTAAAGTTGCAAGCAGTGCTCTGAGTCGAAAAGCAAACAATAAAGCGCCGAGTGTGTTCCCAGCAAATGCAAAAGTTGGGTGTGCAAAGCTAAAGTGATGCTCGTGGAATGCGGTGATGACGGCACAACTGTTTGGTAAAAAAGAACGACAGTGATATTGCTGGAAGTTTGAGTCAAAAAGTATAGCTAATGCTGTGTGAATAAAATCTGCTTATGAACTGATATTGTAGGTTTTGTGTTAATATTGATATTTGATTAAAGGTTTTTGAAAATCGATAACTTCAAATTGTCAAACTTATCGAAACCCTAAACTGTTAATGTAGATATTTCTCATAGACCTTGCCGGAAACTGATACTGAAACTAATCATTCTTTGTCTTCAGTACCGGGTGATTCAAAAATTATTATAAGACGTCTTTAATAATATTGATATTGACTAAATTTGTGTGTGAGACTTATTAGCTGTTTCGAAGCGTATGGATCTGGTTGCAACCAGTCGAAATATCTGCTGTCATCAAACAAACAGTCATCACATTTACCACCTGGCTCCCATGCCACTGTTGACAGTGATATCTTTCAAGTTGTAGACAACTTCGTCTATCTTAATACCAGCAACAATGTCTGCCTAGAAATTCAACGTAGAATAATTCTTGTCAATAGGTGCTACTTTGAATTGAGTAGGAAATTCAGAAGTAAAGTACTCTCTCGACGTACGAAGACCAAAGACTGCTATATGGTCCAGAGACATGGACAATGACATAATCTGACTACGCGGCCTTAAGAGTGTTCGAGAGAAAGGTTTTGCGAAAGATTTATAGTTCTTTGCGATGAGCTGATACGACTCCAGCTCTGAAAGTATTTGACGCAGTAACCGCCGGTGGAAGCAGAGGAAGAAGATGAGTCATTTAAGCAAATGAGTTAAAGATATTGCGATGGAATTATGGTTGCAAGCAGCCCAGAATGAAGAAGTTGAAGCTTTTATGAAACTATTCGGATCTCATTTACAGCTAAATCCTACAACATCTGGAAAGAACGTTGAATTTGATCTCAGCACTTGATTCTCGCTGCTCTTTTATAAAGGGTGCTTTTTAGACATGTTGTTTTCAATGATGTATTACATTCTTGGCTTTGGTCGTTTTAATAACTGTTACTTGAGATACACTCAGTTTGGTTCGCGATTTCATAATGAACAGATCTACTTGGAAACAGAAGCAATGGTTTGGTTCACGTGACGTATTGCTCCCTACCCTGATTATTTGGTAGACATAATCGCCCAACAAAGCCGATAATTTGAGCAACCATGTTAACTCTAGTGAAGAATGCGCATACTCAGAGATGCGATATGGTGCGCACCGAAGATATTATTACAGAACAGATAGGAACAGATTATCGAAGAAGAGCCGAATGAATACATCCGCAATGGCGCGCAACAATTAGAGTTGTACTCATCCACTTTAAGGAAGATTTTGCGGAAAGATCCTGATTTTCGCTCGTACAAAATCCAACTCGATTAAAAATTGAAGCAGAACGACCATAAATCACGAGCAACATTTGGTGAATGGGCTCAAAACGAAATGGCCACCGCTCTCGATTATCAAAAGACATTTTTGTTCAGCGATGAAGCTCACTTTCAGTTGAATGGTTACGTTACTAAACAAAATTGTTGCATTTGGAGTCATGATAAACCATAACAAGGCATCATTGAGAGGCCGGTAAATCTTCAAAAAGTGTGCTTTTTGAGCAGAAGGAATCGTTGGCTACTATTTTTTCAAAAATGAAACCGACCAGAAAGTTAAAGTCAATGGTGAATACTATAGAATAGATGTTTATTGACTTTTTCGTGCCAACTTGGAGGATGCGGATGTGGTTCCAGAAAAAACGGACATACAGCCAAAGAAACATTCAAGTTGTTAAAGGAAACTTTTGGTGAGCGCAAAGGTCGAAAATGGGGCTTCTCGTCGGGCATTCATTCGAGCCAGCCGTGGTGATCATTTGTACGAAATCAGTCCGAAAGCATAATGATAACGGCTTATATTTATAGGAAAACTAAAATCTTGGCCATAACTTTAAATTATCTGTGTTTTATTTCTTCTTAAAAACCACATGTCTAAAATCACCTTTTACTATAATTTCAGACTTCAGTCGCTTACAACCATTAATTGTACTTATTTCTCCGAAAAGCACAATTTTCTAGCCCCTGAGGTCTTCATAGCTCAGCTGTTTGACTATTGTAGGCAAAATAAATCACCGACCATAAAAGAACAATGCAGTAATGAGTCTTTAAACAACAATACCTTTTAGCTCTCACTTTGAGCGCACTCATGTTGCAACATGCGACATTTGCAGCTGCAACACTTTATTTTGCATCGATATTGCGCCACTTTTTCTGCGAACGCGACCAAAAGCCATTCCCCAAACAATGCTTGTGTGGCTATATATATATTTCACATACACAAACATACATGTATGCAACAATAATAGCGAATGGCAAATGAGCTGCAGGCTGGGAATGACAAATCGAAAGTGTTGCACGTTACATACTAACCGACATAGCGCTGTTGCGGCAACAGGTTGCTTTGTGGCAGCAAGCAATCACTGTGTACAAATGTTTTGCCACCAACGTGATATACATATTTGTAGACTTGTTTTTGCTCACAACAAAGCAACAAATAGTCAATAGATAAATGAACACGAGTATCTATGCGCTAACTTGGCGGCTGACTTGTCAATGCGATGACAATAAAAATTAAAGTTTGACACTAATTGACAGTTGTAAGTGACACAAATAAGCAGGTAAACAACGGTTTGAAATTAGACAACAACAACAACACCACATAAGGCATAAACACAAGTCCATTATATAAATGTGGCGAAAAGGCAAGTAAATCATACAGTCTATCATGGCATGTTGCGCTACAACAACAACACGTTGCATTGGCCTGGCAGGAGTCAAAGCTGCATTTGTCATATCGCGTATCGAAAGCGAGTGCAGGCGAATGCTTATGCTTGTCGGTATGACAGTTAAGAGCGGCTATAAGCCAAGACCTTTGCGCTAAGGTAATTTGCATTGCCTTTCAACTGTGGATTTGGCTAAAGGGTGGCTCAAGAAGGCGCGAAATATGAGCTTACCAGACGCGTGCAACCATGGGCTAAAATCCCCTCACTGTTTTAATTTCCTTTGAATGACGGCGTGCTTCTGATGAAGTTCATCATTACTAATTTTTTCTGTACAACTTCCGAAACTTCATCCACCTACCGTTGTAGCAATTATTTCCCTATTGCATTCATATAGAATATGTTTTATAGTCTCCTACTTATTCTTCTTCACGGCAGCTTCTACAATATTGCATATCGTTTCCAGGCAATTAGTGACTTCTTAGCGCTTCAACTAGAGAACTGTCTGAATTTTGAAATTGTAAGCATCTGCGCCCCATGTTCAATTCATGCCACGTTTGAACTTGCTTACTGAGCAAGTCACGCATTGACTCCACAGATACTCAGCTAAATTTATAACATGTTTTTCGTTTAAATATATTCAAGTGGCCAGATGCATATATGTACTATGTAAAATCTTTTTTTCCCTTCTAATGGTGGTGTCTGCTCTAACCAGCTCATCTGTTTCACAGTTATCAGAGGCATCGCTGTGAACTGGAACCCTCTGCAGGTTTGCTGTAAAATAGGATGTTAGATCCAGTAAGAGATCAAGCCATTCTTTCACTATCACTGATGAAACCCTAAAAGACTTTAGTGATTTCAAAGCCGTTTAGCTGTCGGCACATATAAATATATTCCTTGTTGTGAGCACACTCTTTATCAGAACAAGTAGTCTTTCTTTAATAGCTGTGATCTTCGCTTGGAATGCACTGCCGTGGTCTAGTCGAAGGACGGCGATTCTTGTATCAAATTTTACTGAAAGTATTCGATTATCTAGTTTGGTCATCCGTATAGATAATTATTCTTGCCCCCTTTCCTACTCTTCACGGAAGAAGAATATAATATTGAGGTCCAAATTGAAGTTTAATTTGATAGGTTTTCTAAAATTCCTGGTGTAGGGAAGAAATGAGAATTTACTAAGTACCTATGTTTACGATGCTTCTTATTAAAAGCGACTAATAGGGAGGACTCTCTACGAGCTGACTTCGCTAGCAGTTGCTTACATTAGAAGTTTGTTGGCTTTAAAGGTAAAAATACGTTTAGTGCCTGATTTAGTTTTTTTCTAAGAGCCCCATTGATACATATACTACTATGCTTTTAGTGTGTTTTCCAAATCCAATCTTCAAGCAATTTTTATACAGCTACTGATCACACAAGTGAGGAAAGTTCTCCGTGCGCCATTCATTTGGGAGAAATTATTTTTTTAAATATGACTTAAGCAACCACTTTCGGTCTAGACCAAGTATTCTCTGGGTAGCCAAAAAATCCATTTGAAGGCGAGCTAAAGTGAAAAGACGAATCTTTCGTCCCCCATCCCCGAGTTGAGAGATCCGCTTTTTGATGGCAACCCCTGCAAACGTGTTAAACGATTTAATGGCATGCCCCTGGAATGTCCGGTCCCTTAATGGCGTAGGTGCCGCTGCCCAGATGGTTGATGTCCTAATAAGAGTAAAGGCTGACATCACTGTCGTACAGAGAGCGCGATAGACGGGACAGGGAGCCAAATGAGTAGTCCTTTGTGGCATTTACTACATTGGCCATATAAAGGAGCGCATATTCAGTGCGGTATTCGTGATGGGAAAGGTTCCGTCCCGAGCCAACCCACATCAAAGCGAAGTTTTTCAACATATCTCCGATTTACGCCCACGCCCCGATGGAAGAGAATGACGATTTGACCAAAGATGGCTTTCCTGAGAGCTTGGAGCGCGCCTATGAGAGCTGCCCCTGCCATGATGTCAAAATTGTGCTTGGCGAGTGGTGGAGGTTAATCGACTTCGTCGGGGCCCAAAATATGGTTATCTGTAGTACTATATTCCAGCATAGAAAAATTCACCAAGCAACCTCGCTGTCTCTAGATCAAAAAGCCAACAACCAGATCGATCATATTGTGATAGACGGAATACACGTTTCCAGTATTTTATACGTGCGTACGCTCCTAAGTCCTAGCATGGACTCGGTCCACTATCTTGTTTCAGCCAAGATATGCACCCAAAGAAGGTTCGACTTCGAAAAACTGCAATCGCAACAGACAGCCGAACAACTTTCTACCCGAAAAGGCAAAAAAACAACTGGTACGATGAAGACTGTCGCAGTGGAGAGAAAATAGACTGTACCTCACAACGTTGCAACCACAACACGTTCGCGATGGGATAAATACCGAGAGTTGAAGAGGTTAGCGAGACGCATTTGCAGACAAAAAAGAGAGAGGCCGAAATGTGTGAGTACGAAAAACTTGATGAACTGGCCGACAGGGGTAATGCTCGAAAATTCTACGAAAAGATACGGAGACTAACAAAAGGTTTTAAGACAGGAGCATACTCTTGTAGAAAACCCAGAGGTGACCTAGTGATGATGTCCACAGCATACTAAAATTATGGAGAGAACACTTCTCCAGCCTGCTGAATGGTAGTGAAAGCATAACACCAGGAGAAGGCGAACCCGATACCGCAAACGATGACGAAGGCGCGGACGTTCCATTGCCCGACCATGAAAAAGTTCGAATAGCAATTATCCGCTTGAAGAACAACAAAGCGGCGTAGGCCGATGGATTGCCAGCTAAGCTATTCAAATACTGCGGTGAAGAACTGATAAGCAGCATGTATCAGCTTCTTTACAAAATATGGTCGGACGAAAGCATGTCCAGCGATTAGAATTTAAGTGTGCTCTGCCCAGTCCGTAAAAAAGGATACACCACAATCTGCGCCAACTACCGTGGGATTAGCCTCCTCAACATCGCATATAAGGTTCTATTGAGCGTATTGTGTGAAAGATTAAAGTCCACCGTCAAGAAACTGATTGAACTTTATCAGTGTGGCTTAAGGCCTGGAAAATCAACAACTGTCCAGATATTCACCATGCGTCAAATCGTGGAAAAGAGTCGTTTAAAGAGGATCGATATATGTCGATTTGCTTTTGACAGCACGAACAACTTCCTCTATGCCGCGATGTCTGCATTTGGTATCCCCGCAAAATTAATAATACGGCTGTGTAAACGGACGTTGAGCAATACCAAAAGATCCGTCAGGATCGGGAAAGTCCTCTCCGGGAATTTCGACACCAAACGAGTTTTCAGAAAAAGCGACTCCCCACCTGCGACTTCTTCAATCTACTACTGGAGAAAATAATTCGATCCACAGAGCTGAATAGAGAAGGCCTACAAGAGTGTACAATCTTAGTTCTGCTTTCGGTGTAGCGATCAACACGATGCACCCTCTAGTTAAGCTTACAACCACTGTACTTACAATGTGCCACATAGTAAGTATGCGGACACAATGATGTGTTGCAGCGACAAAGCGCATTTGCATTGACAATTTTGTAGGAGCGATTTTTATTTGTGTTTACAATGACAGACTGCCGTTGGCATACATTATGCATATGACCAATACATACAACATACAATTACTGTGTAGCAGTTAGCTTGCATTTATCTGTGCGCATGCGCGTTTAAGCTTTTTGCAACAGCGCGTCCATTCGTCTGCTGGTTGCCTGTATATTTTGCTATGCATGTGGGGATGTATAGTGTGCTCCAGCTATGTACTGTTAATATTTGTGCAACGCAAGCTGTCAAAAGTCACATGTTGCACGCTGTTACTTTATACTTACCTATATAATATGTACATTTAGGAAATCAAGCATGCTTGTGCGTGGACTGGCGGAGTATGTCATATGTCATAAACATCAGCCAAACCGCATTGTAGGACGAGACTTATTTACAAGTAGTACAATATATTTATACGAATTATTGGGTAGAGCTTAAGAATAGAGTACTTGTAGACCTAGACTGACAACTCGCTGCCATCCAATATCACAGATGAACTTAAGGTCTCCTATATTGCCTTCACTTCTAAAGAAGAGTGAGATATCATTATATTTATATATACACAGCCAAGTGGCTTTGAAATAAACCCCTTAGGGTTTCGTCAAAGATACTGAAATAATGCACTTGATCTCTTAGTGGATCTGTTATCCTATTTCACGATAAGCCTGCAATGAGTCTCGGAGGTGCTAACAGGTCACTGTCTAATTCCCGGACTCGGAATACCATACAACGATTATTGTAAAAGAAGAGTTACGAACTTAAAAGAAATTTTCTCATATGAACAAAACTTGTTTTTGTTATGGGATTTGACTAGGAAGACGTGAGCGACCCACTATGTAGAATCCCGAAACCCCTATATTCATTAACTGTTAGAAACCATACATTATCTTCTCTAAAATCTCATATATGTACATATACAGATTATTTTGGACTTGCCGAACCCGAGGTTCGACATTGTACGAAGATTTCATCACTCTTTTATGTTAAATCCCTTCGAACTTACCGATCCCGAGCTTCGGTAACGAAAAAGCTAGTAATCGCAAATTTTTCGCTGAAAAGGAACTTAAAAGTCCATTGACATTCGTGTTTTTGCGCTCAACCCATTTTCCTATGCTAAAATTTCGACGGACTTACTATATTCTCACTTAAAAGATCGAAATGGTAAAAGAATTAATTTTTTGTCATAGTTTTTGTGTTTCAATCAGTTTTTACCATCTGAGACATCCTCATATCGATAAAGTGAGGAGATCAGAACAATTTTTTTCGGGAAAAGTTTATAGTATGTTTCCAAAGAAAGGCACGATAACTATGAATTTGATAAGATAGGTTTGAAGAGTTATCTTCTAGGTGGATTACAGAGGATTATGGAGTATGGCTCTTTAATATTAAGAATAACTCCTCTGGTATCTCAAGTATTGCAAAACTGCTTCAGCAATTGGTTTCGAGCTAAATTGGCTGAAGGATCGGAGTTATGAAATCCAAAATGCTTCAAAGTAAAATTTGCAACACCGGAACAATCAAGAAAATATTGATCTTGAAAATATTTTTAAATTCGTGGCTTGAACGCCCTCCAAAGGCCTCCAAACGCAACCATCAAGCACGATTGCTGTCATAATTTCACCTCTACTTTCTCAATATGTTCAAGTATTAATATCTTTAGACTCGGTTCTTGAACGCTCTCCGACGGATTTCAAACACAATATAAACGAATTATTACAATAATATTTGGAGAATAATACAGAAAGGTCTCAAGCAAAAAAAATCGTGATAAATCAATAACTAAACACGCCAGAGATATTAAATTTTAGCACCGAAATGGTAGAAAGCTCTAGGGAAGCTGGTGTGAAAATTGGACGGTGGGCGTGACGCCGCGCACTTTTTTGTGAAATTCCATAGCTCGGGACCGGACCAACCGAATTCGGCATTCTTCTTACATTCACATTGTAAAAATGGATGACATCGGACAACAACCACGCCTACTTCTCATAAAGCACAATTTTAAAATTCCTTGATTCGTTCACTTTTCAGTACTTAAATCAGAAATGAACTGAAACAACGGAATGAAACTGTGCATGAATAATGTCTTTAGTGTGTGCCACCTTATGACCAAAAAATTCAAATCCAATTAAAACTGTTTAAGCCCCTAGGTAACGAATATTTAGATCCCGGTACCTATAGTTGACATTTGATCGAAAATGTCGGTCAATGTGTGAGACATATAATTGAAATTAAGGGATAATCGTTCTCTTTTGATGGTATGTTTGTATGTAAAAATTGGTTGAATCGGACCAATACTTCTCTTAGCCCCCATATACATACACAGATTTTCGAACATCCGAGTGACTTGGTACCGCATACTATATATCGGTCAATATGTGAGTTATCCCAAAGAAAATAATAGAGCGTGTTTTACTCATAAAAGTGTATTTTTGTGCCTAAAATAGATAAATTTGAGCGAAAACTTGGCCTAACCCTTATATAACTAATATCAAACATCCGGCTGACTTTACCCCATATGATTGGTTTTACTCCTTAAAGTATTTCTCTGACTTTGATTCTTGCAAGTTGCAAGAGTATACTTTCCTCTTTACGTGTTTTCTAGTATACAATAAATATTAAATATATAGACTTAACTTCTTAAGACCCATGCAAACCATTTATGTATGTATATAACTTGTTTTAAAAAGGATAAAAGAGAATTATATCAAAATAGTGGGTTGTCAAAAAAGTCTTGCGGTATTTTTATTGATTTTTTATTGAAATTGAAATGAATTTTTGATGACTCATGCCCAGCTATTGACCGCTGCTACGGCTGCTACTATGCCGGTCTCTTTCGACCACTTCAGCGATTATTTTCGACGACAGGCCTTCCAGAGCGTGGCGCATCTCCGACCACCTCTACACCAGAACGAAAACGTTGAAACCATCGTTGTGCGGTGGAAATGGAAACTGTATCGGGTCCATAAACTGCACAAATTTTATTGGCGGCTTGAGATGCATTTTTGCCTTTATCGTAGTAGTACTGTAAAATATGCCGTATTTTCTCTTTATTTTGCTCCATGTTTGCGACGCTATAACTCACGAACGACTTAAGAGAGACACGTGTTAGCGCGTGAAATGAGCTTTCCATAAAGGTATAGCATGACCCGATGCGACGAATAAAACTAGAACTACGCACTTTCAGCGCCAACTAGCGAAAATACCGCAAGACTTTTTTGACAACCTAATATTTTCTTTCACGAAATTTGTTGTAAACTTAACTTCTTAAGACCCAATCAAACCATTTTGGTATATAACTTGTTTTAAAAAGGATACAAGAAAATTATATCAAAAAAAAGTTATAAAAATTGTATTTGCTTAGTATTTGTTTTTTGTAGTTTCGCTTCTTTAAAATGGTCAGGCCCGTACAACAAGTATACTTTTGAAGTTTGGCAACAAGTATTAAAATGTCAGATATTTTATTAAAATTTTTTTTAATTAAAAATTACGTAAGCATTTTACGAGCTTTACCCCTGCTCACACCACTGTGCGCAAACGCTGCCGCGGCAATATACTGTTACATTTGATATTTATGGGTATCTGTAATTTTTTATTGCAATCGCCGGCGGTTAATTGTCGGTTGAGGATTCGGACAATTGGCCATTGGCCCACTGGCTAAATGGCCGATTTAATGTTGATCTGCGCTCTTTAAATGCAAACGACGCAACGCCGATGCAACTGCACCGTTATCTAATACCCGATATACAATGTGTATAAATATACTTTGTATACTCATCGGCACTCGTATGTATGTATGTATGCTATGTGCGGTATAAATTTGTATTTGTCGAATGGCACTTTCAAAATTTACAACGATTTTTACAAACCGCTAATTAGTTTGCGGCGGAAAAGTGTTTCAATTACAGTAGTTAATTGTTTTTTAATAACCGCAAGAGTTTGTCAATTGCGACTCGGTTAATCGAGAGTGCACAGTACATTGTAATTGTATGAGCATGAAAATGGGTAATCAAATAATGCAGCAAGCGATTACCTTAAAGCGGAAAAAACGTGCTTTAATAAACTGTATTTACTCATTATAACGGTAAAATCGTTTAGTTGAAGGCAGGAACAACGAAGAAGATTGTGGATGCGCTAACTTATTCGGCTTAAATGACGTAATCAATTGAATAATTCGGATTGTAGTGAATTTTGAGGTTACCAGGCTACACTCCGACCTCAGAACGTTTATTTCTAACGGTGGTTAACATTGAAAATATAATTTCGTTCTTCTAGAGCATCGATAGTATTTCAATTATAGAAAGTGTGCAATTCTTGAAGTACCATAAAACACTAAACGCTTACTAAATTAAAGCCAGATACTAAGGGGAAAGAGTGGCGGTCAAATAAACAGTTTTAATTATTAACTCCTGAGCGAAATGAGCAATAATAGTGGCTTTATTGAAGCTTCTATAGTAAAAGCAGATAGTTCCTTCCATATCTCTCGCCTCGATATAATTATTAATTTGATATTAAAATATCAATCACTCCCAATACTCTAGCTTCTCTGTCCAATTCTGAGAACGATTTCTTCACACTCTAGCTTAAGCACTGAACTGGAGCTAATCTACTGTATGATAGTTCTGTCAAATATCTTAGTATCTTCTCAGCTCTGCTCAATCTCTCTATTGAGAACCTAATCGAAGCACCTAGGGTTGATTGTCGACCGCTCAGATAGTGCATGGTCCACTTCTTCAACTCTAGAGGAAAGATATGTATGTTATTCGATGTCCTCTAACAGTGTTGTGTGACTATGCTACTATAATCGTCCCCTCACTGGTTGATTTTTGATTTAAGTCACGAACTAGCAGAGCGGTTATTACGCTAAGTGATGTGGAGTACTTTCCGAAAATCATTTTGAAGGTCTGCTGTACTCAAGATGGTGTGTGAACGTCGAAAGTAACAAGGCCTTAAGTGTCTTCACTACGTGGGGAAGGAGAGTTATTGGGCCATTTGACTCATTTTGTTTGCGAATTTATCTGTTTACTTTAGGGAAATCACTCTTCCGACTTTCCACACAAGGGGTTTATAAAGAGTAGTCAAGCACTCATTTGATAAACTTGCTTAGGTAATTTTTAGGAACTTTAGGAGTTTCAACCCGGTCGTTATATCTTTTCGGATTGGAACAGACTTTGACAGTAGACCAGAAATACTCATACCAGTGGAGAAAGTGCAGGACTTCACTGTTCTATTTATTTCGTCTGCTTGTGTTGATTTATCATTTGCCAAATCTCAAAATTGAACTCCTTTATGAAGGAATCAACATGGCGTAAGGTGTCGCGCGTTTTTGTTAGAACGGCAGACAGCCATTTTTCCGGGCGGAGATTAGCGAGCGGTAGCAGCTGCTATCGCCTTAAATCGGAATGTTTCTCGAACGAGATAATTATGAGTAGACCGTCTGATGCAAAGGTTAACATAGATTGCCAGGTTATGTTATTTATCAGACCACCACTAGTGATGGTCACTCATTATGCCGAATGTCGTTTCGTCTATCTGTACGGCCAATTCCATCCCTCTAGGATCGTTTGGGACTTTTGTTCGTGTAATATATGTTTGTATGAACAGCACGTAATTGTGTGGACGTATATATTAAACTTTCAAGCTCTACTTTACCTGACCAGAAAGCTGTACCCTACCAATCAAGTTTAGTATCCCTGAGTTCGATAAGCCGATATTGAAATATGTTGCGTAGAATTAAGGCTAAACCTCCAGCATTATCCCGTTCGCGATCCTTACAATCGATACCTGACCAGATAGTGAGTCATGTGGCCATGTTGAGCTCTTTGGAACTGCAGATGTTCTTTGTTGGCCACTCGCCTGGAGTGGTTGCGCAAATTAGACTCAATGTCAAAACACTTACCGATCCAAACATAGTTAGATAGTTGAAATAAGTGCCATGGGTCGGATATAACCCAGGAGCTACACCACAAGTGGAGCCTGTTTGTTTGAGCATCTGGCATAGTTTGTTCGAGCATCTCGCATAGTTTGCTTGGTTGACTACTCTCCAACGCTTGGCGTATCGAAAGCTGCTCATTCATTGCCGTTATATTTACATTCATTAAGCCTGTTTTTGTTTGCAGTACTGACTCACACCGACAAAACTAGGCAATGCCGTCTCTCGCACAAATGAGAGCTAGTTCTCTAAATCAGCATTGACATTTACAACTAAAATTCAACAAAAACCATATGCGCCTAATTGATTCAATATGCAAATGAACTCGTAATCGATACAGAAATAACTACAGCGTGTCACAAACTAATTTATTAACACTCGCTTACAATAATTAAAAGCGAGTTGTAGAACAAATATGCCGTTGTAATCGTTTGCAATTACCAGTAAATACTCGAAGTAGTTAAACTCGCTTGTGGGAACTCGCACGCTTAGTAGAACATTAATGGTCAAATTGTAAAAAAATTATGAGTGATGAAGCTTGTTGGTATATTTGAAAAAATTGCTTGTGAAAATTAGGTACAAGTATTTATAAAGCCAAGTTGGTAACCTTATTACTTTCTCAAACCCAAACGTGAATACTAGCTGTCTTTGCTTCGCCAAGCGTTACTCTCCAGCGAACCGAAAATATCGGCGCCAAAATAGGTGCTGAAGATTCAGAATGAAATGGATATGGTATTTAGAAGAAAAATATACAAGGTTTGCTTAAATTTGCTCGGGACCATGTGACGAAGCCAAATTCATTTTGGGAATATGTCATTTTCGGCGATAAGTCCAAATTCAATATTTTTGGTTCGGATAGTATGAATTATGTGTGGCGCAAAACCAATACTGAGCTTCAAAATAAAAATTCGAAAGCAAGCGTTAAGCATAGCTGCTTCTGCAGTTGGCAAATTAGTTTTTGTTGACGACACCTTTGGACAAATATGCATCTTTAAACATACTAAAAGAAAATTTGTTGCAAAGTGTCGAAGCTTTGGCTGTATTCGATCGTTTCCGATATTACCAGGACAATAACACAAAAGACAAATCAGCGATGGTACAATCATGACTGATTTGGTACTGTCCAACCTTATAAATTCACTTCCACGATCCCCTGACTTAAACGTCATTTGAAACTTTGTGCGCGATTTTGAACTTGGCGATACGGAAAATAGAGACTAGTAGAAACCAGCCAAAAACTTGTTGCTTTAAGGGGGTATTCTGGTTTAGAAATTCATAAAAATTGATTTTTTTTTTGCATATTTTTATAGTATAACCCTTCAGTAAAATGTTCCTAAGAGAATTTTTCAAAATTCAAATTATTTTCCGAGTTACAGCTCATTTTGTGACTCCGACTCCGACTGCGCGCGACTAGTTCTCAAACTTTACACTAGTTTTTCTCATAACTACTTTTCTAGAAACGGTGTGTTGATATCTCAAGTTCAACTCAACCGATTCACATGAAATTTTACACAGAGCTTTCTTATACATTATAGTATCGCACTACGAAGAGAGGATTCTTTTAATTTAAAAAAAAATTCCGAACCACAAAAAAACAGTGAAAATACGAAACTCTTTTTTCAAACCTCCGACATTTTGTAAAATTTTTTTTGTTTTTCAAAAACGTTTCGTAGTGCGATAACTACACTTTTACTCTTCACGGATTTCACATAAATTTTCATTTTAGGTCACGGAATGTATTTATATTCTGCACACCAGGACAAGCCATTGTTTCATCAGTCTCCACTTCGCCGAGCTGCAGTTTTTTTTAATTTAATTTTTTTTCTGATATTATTTATGTTTTCCATTCTTAGAATATCAATAAAAAGCATGTAAAAAAATGGATAGTCAAAATAGTTTTTGATTTTTTTATCGCGTCAAAAAAATACCAAAAATTCGGGCTTCTAAACCTGAATACCCCCTTAATGGAAAATCATACGTCTGCAGTAATGAAATAAAACACAAAACCAATTTTTTTCACAAAATAAGATGTAACCTTACTTTTCATGTGCATTAAACTTTTACTGAACCAATAACACAAACACTCACATATATTAGAATAAAGTTATTGTTCAAATAAAAAAAAACTTTTTTAAAAATTATTTTTCATATCATCAGTAGTTTTTTTTCTGTAAAGGCCAAAGTTATAAGTCTACAGCTGCACGAAATAAGCTGTGAGCCACTGTATGTGTGATAAGCACTTACTGACCAATATATCTACAAGTATATTTCAAAGTTATGTACCTCTATGCACCCACCTATTATTTATTGGCATATTTTACAGCAATCGCCTTTATGTCGTTCATTTTTCGCTGTCATAACAAAAGTATTTATTTACATCTATGCATGCCTTCAGTCCCATTTGTCTACTTTTTCACTTTCTTTTGCATATTTTGCCGTATATTTCATTTCTACTTTAATTTTTTCGACGCTTTTCATTAATTTTGCTGATTGATCTATATTTGCGCTGTCACTTCCCAACACTAATGTCAAGTAAATATTTAAAATTTTTGCTATTTTGGGCGCGTTTCTTTCAATCCAATGTAAAAGTCAGTCAAGCTGCGGGTTTTCGACAACTTTTTTGATATCAAATAACTGTGTATAGCATGCCTTCGATTCGATTGCGTCACTTGCGCTAATTATTTTTACCCACCGTGGTAACATAATATCTGAATAACTAAGTAAACAACAGTATTCATAAGTATAAATGTGAGTCTGACATTTAAGTGCCACATATTGCTTTAATTTAAAATCGAAGTACCATATTTCTTCGAAAACAAATACTACAGATATACTTAAAAATGGGTCAGAGCCCCGAAATTGATTTAATCCAACAACTAAGTAGACGAAAGGAATTATAGTCTCTTTATCAGAACGAAAGGAAATTAGTCCATCCACTTGTTAAGTCGGCATTGAAACAGACTACCGTTAAAAGCAAGAATTTTGAACTACTCACTTTCTGTACTCTCTCACTTGACGATAAAAAAGGAAAGATTTCCGCATTTTTAAGAGAGCTCTGTTAAAAACCTGCGTTTTGGGGGAGGGAAACAGTGATCTATTAAGTGCGTGTTCTGGTCTAGAAGCATGAATTTCAGATAATTTTTAAAGGGTCGTAGAAAAGGGCAATTAATATTTTTACTATCCATTTTTTTTATTAGTTATTTGTTAATTTTAGAAGAGTACAGAAAAAATTAAAATCTAAAAAAAGTAAAAAAATTCAAAAATTATGAGCTGACGAAGTGGGGGGGTCTCTAAAAATTTCCACTTGACCACACCCATGATTTCAACCCTCCTAGTTATCTGAAGCCAAAAAAAAAAAAGATTGTTAATCTAGAATAATGTCGCAATGGCTGGAACTACAGAAAAGTGGGAACAAAATTTTTTCACAAAATGGCGACTGCCTGAAAAAAAAACTTTTTTTGGCTCACTTTTTCTGACTATTTCGAATTTTTTAAAAATAATAAAAATAAAAATTTGGGCATGGAAAAATCTAAAAAAAGTAAAAAAATTCAAAAATTATGAGCTGACGAAGTGGGGGGGTCTCTAAAAATTTCCACTTGACCACACCCATGATTTCAACCCTCCTAGTTATCTGAAGCCAAAAAAAAAAAAAAGATTGTTAATCTAGAATAATGTCGCAATGGCTGGAACTACAGAAAAGTGGGAACACAATTTTTTCACAAAATGGCGACTGCCTGAAAAAAAATCTTTTTTTGGCTCACTTTTTCTGACTATTTTGAATTTTTTAAAAATAATAAAAATAAAAATTTGGGTATGGGGCTAGTTCCAACCATAGACAAGCCTATAAAGAAGACTCTATGAAAATTTCAAGTAAATCGGTACAGTAGAACCTGAGAAATCGTGGGTATCGCTCCGAAAAAGTCAGTTTTGAGAAAAACGCGTTTAAAGTTTCGTGTAATGCCTTTTGTTCGATTAGTTCCGGCCGAACCAATTTGGATACCGGGTCAGAAAAATGCCTATATCTCCGAAAATAATTTAATTTTTGAAAAATCCTTTTGTACACATATTCTTGAATAGTTAAACTTTGAAAATATAAAAAAAAAATCGATTTTTTTAAATTTATAGACCAGAATACCCCTTTAAAGTTTCAAACCTCTACAAGGTGCGTGGGTCATATTTGCACTTAAGAAAGTATATAGGCAAGTTCAGTAAAGTCTCGAGGAAATGGGGACATTTATTGCTTAAAGTCCAATAAAAAGTCCAAAAATTGGATTTCTTTGTTGAAAAGCAATCGTGGACGGGTCATTTGTCGGAAGGCGTAGATATGGTATTGAATATTAGTCACTCATGTAAAAATATTTTGAATTATTAAAGCAATTAAATTGAAATAAGTCACCGCAAAAGAAGTGTAACAAGTTTTATAAATATATCTATGAGGAGCTCCACTCTTATTAATTTTTGACCAGATGTAAAAATAACCGGTCTACATCCGTTTACTATCGTGATCACCTACGGAAGTGTTAGCTTCAACACATCCTAACCTACTTTACCGATAAAACTACTGCCGAAAATTCAGAACTAACAACAGTTTTTTATATACATATATTTATTTTAAGAAAACATATCCGATGATTTCTTATAATAAAGTCCTACAAAAAACTTTGAAGCTATTTAGGGAATCAAGAGTGCACTGATAAGATGGGGGCTCTGTTATTTTATAAATAAGGGAATCTAGAGCAATGTATAGTAAGTAGTATTATGATGATCAAATGATATAAAATACTTTTCAAATTTTGCCGAATATTTGACTTTGAACAAAATTGATATTCGGTGATTGTATAGAAACCCGAGTTCGTGCCGGTGACTACTGCTTGTAAATCTATTGCTTCGCTACCAGGTGTCGATTACGGTAGATAAAGATACATGAAGAATAAGATAAAGACGAATTTATCTTTCCAAAGCTCGTTTAGAAAGTCTGGTAATAATATTTAGTCTATCCTTTGCAGTTTCTTTTCAAAAATTATAAAAAAAAAATTACTGAAGATTTCCAAACATGTAAATTGCGCCGACCTTCCGCATATGCACTGCCCATTCATTTTCAGTTGATAAATTTTGTATAGATTTATGTTAACTGCATCGTAAGACTTAAATGTATTCAACGAGGACATTGCAAAGCTCTTAAGAAACTGTTCAATTCAGTTTTAAATGGAAATTCTTTCGCTTTTCTCGAATGCTGAAAACTTCGCATTTCAAATCTTCAAGGAGACTTAGATAAGGTAACCATTCAATTAATTTATAAAGGGAAACCCAAAGTGCTCTTTTGCCTTTTACGAGGGTATATATACTTCTGGCCTAGGCAACACTAAGTTTTGCCAGGTGCAATCTGACATTTCCATTGGAAAGTTTGACATTTTTTAGCAGAACGTTTTGTCATTTAATCGTGAATTGTTTTATTTACAGGGAATTAAAAAATTCATCTCGGCCAAAAAATGTAATTAACTCGTGAACATTTTCGTGCGATCATTTTTCACAACTTTCGACGTGGATTATCACGACAAGAGTGCATCGATGAACTAAAATCTTTGTATGGCTATGAAGCACCATCCTATAGCACTGTGAAAAACTGGTATAACGAATTCAATCGTGGCCGACGCTCGCTCAAAGACGAATTCCGTGAAGGTCGTCCAAAAACAGCCGTTGTGCCAGAAAATATCGATGCCGTAAGTGAACTGATAATGCAAGACCGCCATGTAACATACCTTCAGATAGAGGCATGCCTATGCATTTCTCCCACCAACATACATTCGATATTGCATGAACACCTGGCCGTAAAAAAGGTTTGTTCTCGTTGGATCCCGCACAATTTGACAATCGCTCAAAAAAGGCTCGTGTGGATTGGTGTAAAGAAATGCTGAAAAAATACGATCGCGGTGCTTCAAAAGACGTTTATAAGATCGTCACAGGTGACGAATCATGGGGCCCGAAACAAAACAGAAATCGACAAAAAAAAAAATATTAAAAAAAACAAAAATAAATAAATAAATAAACCATTTTCGTTGATAAATATTCCCATTTACATTATTAGGCCAGAAATATATATAGCAGCCCTCGTAACAACTAGCATTCTAGAATTGAACGCATGAATTTCACTGCAATAGGTGCTATAATCAAGCTTAATCATAGTACTTTTTGCTGGACATTGTCCAACAGGCATATATGAAGTGAAACTAAAATCTTTTAGGACCCTTCTTCTTAAAGTTGTATGACGAAGGATGAGCACTTTCTTCTTAGCACACATTTTGGCCACAGGTTCGACCTTTCAACTTAGTCTGATCACAGCATTCAACTAAAGCCTTTGCGGTTCTATCTAAGACTCTAGCTGTTTAAGATCTATTAACCTTAAGGCATGATTTAGCGACTTCCGCCTTTAGAGTTGGACAGCAGTTATATACCAACAAGGAAATCTTTTGAGTAGTTGGTTGAACTGTCAGCTATTGACAGAACTGTCGTATCCACTTTCAGCACACAACTTTTTTGCGTTTGGATTGAGTTAGATTTTACCATTAGCCCCTAAAAGGAAGTGCATATCGAGTTAATAAAATAATTAAAATAGCTGAAAGTAAAGCGATTTAACTTATTTTTAATTTAATGGCAACTTCTTACGCAAATGTGTGTGTGAATTCAGCGCTTTTTCCTGCAACTGTCATTCATTTGTTGGCATTTATTTGACCGACTTCTATTTTTTGTCATCGCGTATCAAATTGTCATTTATAGGCGTCAATTATGCCCAAAACTGGTTAAGTGTAATTTACACGAGCGCACGCGCCTGTTGGGACAACAATATGGAATGTCTTGAAGAACCAAACGCTCATTCAACCAATCAACGCCGCAATGCAGAAAGATCAATGCAAACGGTAAAAAAGATCACTACTCTTCGACGGCACAGAGCCAAGAAACTGAAGAAATCCAAAGCGGCTGCATATTTTTTACGCTTGACAAGTGAGTTGTGTATCTAATTAAGTGACAGTTACGTTGTTGTACGCGCTTCCATACATTCATATATTTATGTGTACAGGGTGGTTTGTAAAGAGAGGATGGAGTCATGTGTAAAAGTTCACGCAAATGAGGAAAGTTCTCTGATCGCCATTCACTTGGGAGTGAGCAGAAACGATTCTTTTACATATGACTCAAGCAGCCCACGACTTCCGGTCTTTGACCAAGTATCCTCTGGGTAGCCTAAGAACATTCGTTTGAAGGCGAGCTAAAGTGAGAAGGCGAAACATCCCCTTCATAGGGTTTGCGCTGGGTTTGGGACCCGCCACGTAAAAAAACACCCCAATGAAAAGGAACAACAAGCATCGGATGAGTGACCCCCCTTTTTATGTGTCAACGACAATTAAGAAAAAGAAGTGGTTTGTAAAGTGTTTACTTTTAAGCATTTTCTGTGGGGGCACTGAAAGCGATAAAAAATTGCATAATTTTGCTATGTTTCTCTTCATACTATATATCATAATTCCTAGTCCTAACAATTTTTCAAGCATCAGCTTTCACTTTCCCTACGGCTAAAATCATGACAATAACGACAGGGAAAGTTTTCTCTCTGACTAAGGCGGAAGTTTTGACAATATCATCAGTAGAAATTTTCTCTCTCAAAGGCTGAATTCATAACAATATTAATAGGGAAAGCTTTCCCCCTTAAAAACGAATCACTGAAAGAATGGGAGGTGGAAAAAATTCTAACTTCAAACATTAACTCAACTTTAAGCTGAATATCTGATTACTCACCAGACTGATTCGAATCTTGCATAAAAGGCACGCTTTATTCGCTTACAATGTCAAGCTGAAGCGTTGCGCCTAACCAATTTGTTTTTACTGTAGAGTTGTTCCAAAATGAACAAAGATGCTTTGAAAGAGATATATTTTCGGGCGAAACACCTCTTTAAATCGATGCAGATCGGAAGCCCTGAAAGTTACGTATGGAGGTAAAATCCATATTCAGAGACTAAGAGTTTAAGAAGACTTTGAATATGTGTCATATTGGCAAATTATTTCATTGAAAAAAAGTAGAAAACGCAATTTGACCAGTGATTGGTATTAAAGAGGGTTGTTACATGATTGTTTTCAAACCGAATTGAAATCATCGACTTAAATGATCTTTAGTTTTAGGCGGTTGCCTGTAGAATGACAACTAGTTCATCCCAAAATCAATTTTTTGAACCCAAAGTCTGGTAAAGGTTTCCTATTCTTCTGGTCGATATCAACTAACTATCTCAGGGTTGCAATTTGACTAATCTTGGTTAACGTATTGCGATGAATCGAGTTTGAGCTCCAAACAGAAAATTGTAGTCTTCTCATCTGATCTCCTAGTTGACGCAGTGAAGTTATTTAGAGGTGGGAGGTGAAATCCAATCCTCAGACTTTTTCTACGCCTCGATCTACTATTCTTCTAGATCTCATCTTAAAGTTCAATATAAAGTTTTTCCACTTATGTTTTTGTCCAATATCTTTTTACATTTCGTATTCTTTTCCAGCATTATAGCTGGCATTCTGCTTTTATAGGAGCCCCACATTTTTTTGTGATTTATTCGAATGCAACTTATAAATGAACCACCCTCTATGGCATCGTATATAATATTGCTATGCGATAGACACTTTTTATAACATTTTGCATTTTTGCACTTCACTGCAGCACTGTTATTTCCACAACTTTTTCTCAATGCAGTTTTTTCAAATTTTTCACGTTTTTTTTTGATTGGAAAGGATTTCCTGTCACTTTGTTTAATTGAAATGTTATACTCACCGCACAAGTGTAATGCAATACGCGCTCGCTACACATTTACTCACTTGCCCGATGGTGTGACAAGTGACACCATTAGATAATAGCATATAACAACAATAATATCAATAATAATAATTTCAGCAAAATGTAACTGGGTCGTTCGATTGGCGGTTTGACTGGCTTGGTTGGCTCCACATACGCATTGCTCACCAATAACTGCTGACTAGGAAAGATAATGAGTGCTCCGGTTGTTTCAGCACAAAAAAAAACATAGTAATTATATAAATTGATTTTTATAGACTACTAGAAACATACATATATATACAATGATGGATATTTATGTATCTACAAGTAGTTATCATAAATATTCATGAACTTGTTTGAACTTATACTCATTTCTACCGGGTCACACGTTAGCGTGATTTACAACTAACAGAAAAGTAGGCAATGTAAGCAAAGGCAACTGTCAAATAGTCTGCCATATTGAAACAAAGACAAGATCACTACACTTATGAAGACCAGCCAGACCAGCCAGACCAGACCAGAAAAACCGTATAGAGGAGATTGAGTAGGTACATGCTAGTAAAATGGGCTTAATAGCTAATAATTACATTCAAAAATCTCCAGTAAGACTGAAATTTGCTTTAGAGTAGGACCTAGATTAGTAATAGAACTCTAAATAATAAGTAAGAACTGAGAACAAATCATCACATTCGAAATAACTAGACTAATTAAAGTGAAATAAAAGTAGGGGTTTAACTGCAGTTTTCTGTTTGGAGGCCAGATTTTAACGTTCCCGGAAGCTTTATAAACCCAATGTATAGTTAGAATCTGGTATTTGGACTCACAAAATATGTCTTATGTCTTAGTGGTTCTGGAATAAAAATTCACTTCTTAGCAATGAAGTAATGACCATCAAATGTATCTTTCTTTTTATTCCAATATATACAACAAATGTAGATGAACCCTACCGAACCACGGTAACTGATAAAACTCTCTCCTTATTCCTTGTCGAGAAACCGAATAGCGTAATACACCTTAGCGAGATCCGCCAATTATCACAACGGGATGAGTTCTTTTGTTAACCAAATTTTATGAGAAATAGTAGATGACCGAAGAATAGTAATTATAAAACTTATAGCTCTACTCAGAGCCGCAGAGAAAATGCCGCGGCCAAGGAAGAAATAGGATAAGGCCTCACCGATCCACAAATTTATTGATATTGATATTGATGTTGATATTTATACATATTAAATTGTTGCAGAGCGCCATGTCTCCCTGAGTTCTTTGGGCCCGGAATTAAGCCCGACCAAAATTGATATTGATATCATCGGCCTCAACAACCGCGCCGTTAGTTCTGCTTTCTCCAGACTGGACAAGGAAGCAAACCAAATGCGTCTGGCAGTGAACGAGGGCAAGACAAAATATCTCCTGTCATCAAACAAACATTCGTCGCACTCGCGACCTGGCTCCCACGTCACTGTTGACAGTCATAACTTTGAAGTTGTAGAACCAGTGTGAACACCACCAACAATGTCAGCCTGGAAATCCAACGCAAGATAACTCTTGCCAACAGGTGCTACTTCGGACTAAGTAGGCAAATGAGAAGTAAAGTCCTCTCTCGACGAACAAAAACCAAACTCTATAAGTCGCTCATAATTCCCGTCCTGCTATATGGTGCAGAGGCTTGGACGATGACATCAAGTGATGAAGCGACGCTGAGATTTTTCGAGAGAAAAGTTCTTCGAAAGAGTTCCTTTCCTTTGCGCGTTGGCCACGGCGAATATCGCATTCGATGGAACGATGAGCTCTATGAGATATATGACGGCATTGACATAGTTCAGCAAATTAAAAGACAGCGGCTACGTTGGCTAGGTCATGTTGTCCGGATAGACGATTCTCCTTTCACGGGTCTTTTCCAAGATTTGGCGCATGGTGAATATCTGGTCGGTTGTTGATTTGCAAGGTCTAAAGCCACATTGATAAGGTCCAATCAGTTTGTTGACGGTGGGCTTTAATCTTTCACACAATACGCTCGATAGAACCTTATATGCGATATTGAGGAGGCTAATCTCACGGTAGTTGGCGCAGATTGTGGGGTCTCCTTTTTTATGGATTGGGCAAAGCACACTTAAATTCCAATCGTTGGGCATGCTTTCGTCCGAGGATGGAGTCATGTGTGGAGGATGGAGTCATGTGCAGAAGTTCACGCAAGTGAGGAAAGTTCTCTGATCGCCATTCACTTGGGAATGGCCAGAAACGATTCTTTAACACATGGCTCAAGCAGCTCACTACTTCCGGTCTTTGACCAAGTATCCTCTGGGTAGCCTAAAAACATCCATTCGAAGGCGAGCTAAAGTGAGAAGGCGGAACATTCCCTACAATGGTTGTGCGCTGGGTTTGGGACCCGCCACGTAAAAAAACACCCCCAGTGAAGAGCTATAACCAGCCTCGGATGAGAAAAAGGCAACTCACAAAGCTTAAAATTATATATAGGGTATTTTTAATAGTAACATCATTTCATAGAAGGAATATATCCAGCCTCATCCGGCTGAAAGGTAGGCATTCGCAAAGAAAATGTTTCAGCGTGTCAACATCCTCCTCGCGTGTTCTGCATGCCGTTGAATTTTTCCAATTTTCTGAAGGTGGCATATATAGGATATATATGACCTCCTACAATATTACCTAGTTCTTTAGTCTAGCAGTAGAAACTTTTTAGTGTGACCATCAACACTTCCCCAAAAGTAACTTTATGGTATGCCCTATGCTGGCAGTATGGTCTTCCTAGTGATTCCATTAAACACCCTTAAATGAGCTGAAAGGTGTAGCACAGCTTAGGGGTTGTGTTCTTAACAGCCCCTCAAGCGGGCCAACTCGTTCGTCTTTTCGTTTCTTCCTTCTACGAGTATATCCTTCCCTTCCTTCTTTCTTTCTCTATGAAGGTAGGACTAGGCTGGTTAGAACAGAACTGTAGTCATTTAATTTGAAACTAGCTCCTACGGAGGGATTCTGTTCAAGCACTAAATCTCAAAAAAATTTCATCTGTAAAATCAAACCATTTATTATTTCGCTGTGTCTTATTTTAAATTTAGGGCCGTACCTCTAAAAACACCCGTAACAATGAAACCAAAAGTAATTCAATTATACAAGTTCATGGTTTGCTCTTCTAACACCACTTTTTATTTGGAAATTTTTTCAGAGTCATGAACTTCGTTTAACTAAGGCCATAATTCTTAAACCCAATATGGTCAATATGGAATTGCGGATACATTGCTTGAAAGATGAAGAATGCACCGCGACTTTGGTCTATTGTGCCCTTTGCGGATACATAGGTACATATTTATGTATGTTTGCAATTTCAAAAGTGATCACATATTAGAACAAATATTGACCTTTTGCACTGCATAAGCAATAATTCACCGTTAACATTTTCGTCCACCACTAGATTCCTGCCAAAATTAGTTCATCAAAACTGAGAGTACTAATTAAAATCAACAGCAATCGGTCCATGCAATGCGGGTCTTTTTGCCAAAGTGTCATCAAAGCGAAAATCCACTGGTGGAAGAATAAATATTTGCGCTTTTATGGCAGCATAGGAAAACGTGGAGTACGATGTGACACAAGTATGTGGCTATACCAGTCGAATTATAAATGTCGCTTTGTATTATTTGTTGGAATATAATGTACAGTTAGCTGGACAGAACGACTAAGCAATCACTGAGCAAATAGCAGATTGGAAGCAAAACTTTTTGGCACACGTTAACGAAGCCGGTGACCAGCAGCAACGGACATGGGTGCAAAAAAGTACAAATATCCGTACACCAAACAGCAAGGCGTCGTGATGTGATAACAACGCAAACCCTACTTGAGTCCAAGCACTTCCGTTGCGATAAATTTTATTGCAAAGTGCAAAATTCAGAAAAACAAATGTGTGGTTTGTAACTAACCAATGGATGACGGAGAGCCAAATAGATAAATGGTGGAGTTACAAATAGTCAAAAAAAGCGGAGAAGAGCGCGCATGGATGATGCGCTTGATGTAGGGAAAACCAAGTTTAAAATCGGCTGGTTTCTAACTGGTTACCTTTTTGTTCTCTGGTAATTATTTTGCAGTAATTTTATTCCCTGCAAAGCGTACGAAGTTTTTACAAAAAAATTGCGAATTTTGAATTTTCATGTGTTACGTGTATTCGATTTTCGATTGTTTTTTCACGTTATAAGAATTGGTGCTCATTACCCTTACTTATGCTGACAAGGTCGGCTATTTCGATTGTTTGGTTAATTTTTGAAATCTGCTTTGCTCCGTTTTGACCATGCGCTGCATTGACATTGCTCAGGAGATGTTGGACTGAGTCCGCGGTGAACCAGATCTGGCCCAGAGGGTCATAACTAGTGACGAATCATGGGTTTATGGTTATAACGTAAATATGTGGACGCTCAATCATTTCAATGGAAGCTGCTAAAATTCGAAAAACGCAGCCAATTAGGTCGAAAGTGATATGAGTTTACTTCGATTGCAGTGGCGTCGTGCATCATGAGTTCTTACCAAAGAGTCGTACGGTCATTAAAGAATACATATTACCTCAAACACCCGATGGATTCAGCCATGTCCGTTTGTCTCATATACGTATATACGCGTCCCTCAGTTTTTGAGATATCGACACGAAAATGTATATACATCTTTTTTCCCCAAGAGGCTGATCATTAGTCAGAACCACAGATATCTCGGACCACGCTGCTGCTGCCATACAAACTGACCGATCAAAATCAAGTTATTGTAATAAAGTTTTTGTATTAGCGAAGGGTATTTTGCTTCGGTGGAACCGTAGTTAACGTTTTTTCTGGGTATTGGTAAAAATACTCAGCTCCTAACATTCTGCTTCGATGATACCATAAATTTCAAATAAGTTTTATTTCATATGCGTTTGAAGGTTAAAAGAACGCTATCTAAAACAAAGTGTAATCCTCACAATCTCCGTTTCTCCCATGTGGGGAGAAACTGGTTTGGGATATTCAGGTGAATCCACAAATCTTAAGGTCATTAGTTAGAATAAGTTCAGGGAAAGCTTCAGTTTCCACGCACATCTTTTGTTTCACTCCAGTGATCTAAGTTCTAATGAAATGTCGATGCTCTTTAAGTCGCCTTAGTTTTAAGTAATACTCCAAGCCAACTGTTGAAAAGCTGTAGCTTCCCTGAACTACTTTTGATGAAATGCCGTTTTCTTCAAATAAAGCTCTTAAAAGTAGAACTAGGATATGAATTTCGGTTACTGCTTCGTGCCTCATGGGATTTTTAGTAAACATAGTCATCTACTAATTTCACCAAATTCACTGATAATGTTAAATTAGTATCTTCATAGAAGTCCTCGAGCATGCACACAATAAACTTTGAGAAAGAGCCAATAGACCTCATGAACGAACTGATTCGAAAAGATTTAATTTGAAAAATCAACTGCTGCGAGCTGAAACTGAAATTGATATGCATTTTAAGCTTCGTTCACGGTTTTCTTTGCCTCAAAAGCTTCAAAAAAGATTTTCTAAATAACAGAACATATGGACTTAATATTAGCATTGCAAAGATATTTCGTTAAAATGACGGCATTGTAGGTATAAACAAGGCTTTAGAATAGTCAATCGTACTGCCAAAGACAACGGAAACAATGCGGATTTATGTAGTTCTTATGAATTGTGTTGTAGGGATAGACAATCCCCAAATTATCTAAAAATATTTCAGCGAGTTGATAATTCTTGGCGGGATATAAAGTCCGTTTCAGATACGTAGATGCAACGGCCATGGGAACGGTAGTGAAAGATTCGTCCAATTGGTTTTAAAGGTCAGAAAGTTCAAGAGCTGCTGATTTTGGGAAAAGTTAGATATTCCAGCTTGAAGTCGAAACCTTTTTTTCATTTTTGGAACTAACCAATGTCAATCTCATAACAAACAGGTTCTAAACGGACTAAATCTCAACCAAAACTAAAGTTTCGAAAGCAATACCTACTACATCGGAAGTCGAACTATCCAGTGCAGTGAATAAATCAAAAATAATAATTGTACATGTAGGGACATAGTTCACAAGCCACTCACGACTTGTGGTCGTCTTCATTGTCCAAATAGCGAGCAAAACCGTTAAATGAATGACTGCAACTTCAATCAATAAAGGTATGCTCAGCGTTGAAGGTGATGTGAGCAAGTTTTGGCTAAATGTAACTGTGACATGTAAGCACAACGATCCCAAGCGCGAAAAAGAAGCTTCACGACCGAATGGTATGAAGTACGAGTAATATATCGAGAGCGAGACTTCGAATGTTTTCGAATTTTGGGAAGAGGAAGTTGAAGTAATTGGGTACTAGCAGCAACAAATGCGAAGACAATAAAAGAGCGACAACTATGTAGCTAATAATAACAATAACAAAGGCAACAACATACTTGACCAGGCGAAAGGAAGCGCTCATGTCAGTGTCTCCCAACATAAAAATCCTCATACAATAACAGAACCGGCAATTATGAAGGGAAAAAATAATAATAATAACAACAATGAAGGCTACGGCTACACATGTCTACAATATGCGCTGGCAATCATTGCGCATGGAGTTTATAAAAAATTCAAAAGCACGAAACGCAATAAAACAAAGCTTCGAGGAGCTTGAATGCAGGAAAAGTTATGAAGGGATACGAATCCACGGCAAATAGTGGTGGCGGTATTGAGGAGACAGCGAAGAAACTATAAAATTAAGAAATCCGCCCGCATAATAGCGAAGACAAGCAGACACAAGTACAAAAGCAACAAAAAACATGGCGCTTTCGTCAAGAAAATAGTAAAGCTCACATATTTGCTCATAAAAATTGCATTTAGAAACTTATAGTCCAGCATTTATAGCTATTCGATGAAGCGGCCAGCTGCAAGTGCTGGCAAAAGATGCTCCAGCAGCAATAAAAAGTAAATGACCAGCAGCAATGCTCATAAAGGACAGCAAGACACGAAACGAGATATACATATGTATGTATGTGAGCTAAGGTAGTCAATTTTAGGTTTATAATTTTTGGAATCCCGAAAATTATTTGACAAAATACCGAAATTTTCGAGGTTTTCGGGATTTTTACGCTTCATTAAAAAATAAAATTATATTTAGTATGTTTCAATAAAAAGCAAAATTGAATTTTAACATCTCGTTATTTTAAATACCAAAAATTATTTGAGAATAATACCGTTGTTTTCGGGCTTTTCGGGATTTTTGATATGTAACATGTGTAGCATTAGCATTAAGGTAACAAATTTTAGCATGATATTTTTTGTAATCCCGAAAATTATTTGACAAAATCCCGAAATTTTCGAGGTTTTCGGGATTTTTACGCTTCATTAAAAATAAATTTATATTTATACGCTTCAATAAAAATCATTTATTGAAATCATTTATTTTAAATACCAAAAATTATTTGAGAATAATACCGTTGTTTTCGGGCTTTTCGGGATTTTTGATATGTAACATGTGTAGCATTAAGCACAAATATTGATGTATTATATACATATGTGAGCTAAGGTAGTCAATTTTAGCTTGATATTTTTTGTAATCCCGAAAATTATTTGACAAAAAACCCGAAACTTTTCAGGTTTTCAGGATTTTTACTTTAGTACACTACAATAAAGAATAAAATTAAATTTTAACATCTCGCTAATTTAAATACAGAAAAGTTATTTGAAAATAATGCCAATGTTTTCGGGATTTTCAGTATTTGATATGAAGCATGGGTGGCTTAAACATAAATAATAATATATGTATGTATGAGCAATTTTAGCTTGATAGTTTTGTAATCCCGAAAAATATTTTTCACAAATTACGAAATTTTCGAAGTTTTCGGGATTTTTACCTTAAAAAAAATTTCCGGGATTACAAAAATTTTTCACTCAAATGAACCTTGCGTATTATGTAGTGAATGTTTTAAAGGAAAATTCAAAAATACTGAAAATATCAGTATCGCAAAAAAAAACTTCCATCCCTAATACATAACTGGGGACACTATCATAGTATAGCCTGCCAGTGAAGCGTTTAAACACGGCAGTGTACGTGCTGCAGCATAGGTGTGCAATAATCATTTGCAAAATTGTTCGTGTTGCACGTACGGTACATGCGAGTATGCAGGAGTATGCAGGCAGTGAAGTGCCTTCAAGCAGCCGGACACGTTGACAGGATTCAACAGTTTAATTGGAAGATTTGCACATTTTTGCTGTGGAGAACTTTAAGTCACTTGGCCATAAAGATATTGCAGAGCCAAAATGCTATAATGCCGGAATGCACAGTCTTTTAAATTCGTATCTTGAATGTTATTTCCGTTGCTGGGATTTAGCAGGCAATAATAAAGTGTGCCCTGAGGCTAAAAATATATTTTTATACACAATAAAATTTATGGATTATGGAGGATGTACAGAAATGATAATATTTGTTTGACACTTTGCTATTTTTGGTGCACACATACATCTGGCAGGTTAAAATATTATTTATGAGAAAAGCTTCAAAAAATAGCTTGGCGGTGAAGCTCGATACATTCACTGTATACTACATTTTTCTATTATTTTTCAAAATAGTTTTGAGTTAGAAAAAATAAACTTTTTTCGACCTGTAATCGTCTTCGCTTGCCATCTTATCATATCCACGGTCAATAAGTGAAAGGAACTCGTCATTAAAACCGTCAAAAATCGCAAACAAATATTCAGAGTTCTTTGCTTTAGCTTCTTTTAGTTAATCGATATCAAAGACACAGTCTATTTCCTCATAAACTATATCTATGTCATTCTAAACGAACACAAAGTCTGGCCTAATATAGTTGATATGGTAGACGTTCACTACTTTCTCTAAAGCTTATCAAAATATTCCAAAACACATATGGTTTATAGGTCGATACTTCAACTACAGTTACGCTATATACTTTAGTTGAAAATCGAAGTTATCACTCCCATATTACTAATATTTCTATTCCTCGGAATATGAGGTTCCAGCATAAATTGAATGGAGAACTTCTGCCCAGACTTTTACGATCATCTTTCCATCTTATCTCAAAATATTTATTGTAACTACTATCACAATAAATACGTGTGAATTGATCCTTTTCAGGCATAGAGTTTTATTTACGGTTAGGTTAGGTTAATCTGATAGGCCAATGAGCCACGCATATACCATTTTGGTCTTTTGCGATACCAGATGGAGTTCAGTTGCTAGTTTATTTACTGTTAAGTCTGGACTGATTTCAAAATTTACCGATTGCCCAAGGCATACAAGTATTTTTGTATCTGATCAAATCGCTAACCGTGACTAACCCAACTGCGTCACCGCTTGAAAGATGATTCTCTTAATGCCAGGTTCTCCATACAAACTGGTACGAAAAATTAGCTGGCCAATGCAGAACTTAAAAATTGGATGAATTGACCATCTCCTGAGACAACTTTTTGATAACTTTACGGCTTCAAAAGTAGAAAAACTCTATAACAGCTTGTCACTCTAATCTCATTTCAGAAAACGAAGAAAATAATTGAGAAGTCAGGAATAACATACAAAAACTCCCTGAACCTATCAAAAATCTGCTTAGGTGCTCTATTTTCATTTCCGCTATTTCATCTGGATATCTAAAAGTATGAGATCCGATGTGTTTTCTACTCGATCTGGCGAAGTACTGAGATGTTTTTATCTCATCTTCTGCCATACAGCTGAAGCAGTTCGGATTCGGTAAGATATTCAATCTTACCGCAAGAATCCGAGTCAGTTAATGTCCATTGAGAGGCAGCGCTTGCTAAAAATGAGTACTTCTCTAGACCTCGTACGATTTACCCTGGGCTAGAAGGACCTTGCGACTGGACAGCTATTTGTAATTTATCAACACTTGCTGAGCAGGTCTGAGGCCCAACAGTCTAGTAGTGAGTCACAAGAAGTCAGCGGAGCTCCTAGTTGTTCCTATTAAACAGTTATTGAGCCTGAAGTACCTGTCCTAGCAAGCTCATCTGCTTACAGTTTCTGCAATAACGCTGTGGTCAGATACCCAAAACCAGAGCGTACTATTCAATGGACTAAATGTTTTTCGCAAAAAAATTATTTCGACTTTGGAAGGAAGGAAGAAGGTAAAAAAATTATTTCGACTTTAGAAGGAGTCGCCTTGTGGCGGTTTGGTTTGAAAATTTCTGGAGTTTGTTATTAACCACTAAGTCTTTAAAAGTATTTTTTGTAACAGAGCGAGACAGGAGATTACTAATTTTTATCAGAATATTTTTTCTTTTCTTCGGAAATGAAATGGTATCGGTAGGATATTTTACTCTGCAACTACCCACTCAATCCGTAGATGAACCCTTTTTTAAGGAGTATAGCTCGTTGAATTTCACAACACGCTTCCATATCAAAATCAAAGTTTAAACCAAACCAGCCGCGGACTAAATGTACTTAGCATATATGAAATAATGAAACTATGCACTGGTACTCACCCAAAAAATATTGTCGCTGGCTGCAACCAATTCAACCGGAATGCGTCGCTGCCGCCACCACTTGTCCCATATCCATCGACGCGTGTATAGTCCATCACTTGCGCCGTCGTGAGTGTTGTAACACTGGTTGTAGTTGCTGCGCTTGCCACACCAAGACGTGCGGAAGCGCCATACGGACCACCACCGCTAATAGCACTTCCGCTTGACGCGTCGGAACCACCTAAATGTGTCATCCTACTGACCGCGTCTTGTTTGCTGGCTGCCAGCGACGTGGAAGCGCCCGTTATAGCGCTTGTTTTTGCTGCTGCTGTATGCATAACGGCTATTGCTTTTGTGGCGCGTTGTTGTTGCAACAATTGTACTTGCAACCTTTGCGGCTGCTGCAACTGTTTGTGCTGATACGACCACAAAGGCAGTTTTTCTATGCGACGCACCTCGGCGGACAGACCACTGCAATGCGTTGCAACAGCAGCGGCGTCGTCATCAGCAAGTGGCACAACATTTCCGGCTGTTGCCGCCGATTCGCATCCGCTGTACCTGGTATCGCCGCCACCGGCGGTCATTTGGTGTCCAACGCTAGTCGTCGTGGAGCTCGCGGCAGTGACTGTGGACGTGTGCAACCTGTTTGTGGCATGTGGATTGTGGCGCTGCTGATAACGCGTTGTGCTGTTGGTTATTGTGGTTGTTGTTGTTGTTTGGGTTTTAGCTGCCTTCGAGGAGGAGGCTGTGGCGGTTAACGTAGTTGTGCCAATTGCTGTTTTAGTTGTTGTTGCAGTGCGATTTTTCGCTTGATTGCAAGCATTTGCCGCCGAGGCGCAACAACGATGCGTTTGCGCTGGCTTATGTTGCTGTTGTTGTTGGTTGTGGTATTGATAGCGATTATAACGTTGCGGTATGGAGGATGTAGCTGCCGTTGTGGTTGTTATTGTTGTTGTGGCCGCAGCTGGTATTACTTGCACTTTGGCTGCTTGCTTAGACTGCTGTTGCAGTTGTTGTTGTCGCTTCTCCGGTTGCACGTGCGTTGTTTGGCGTTGTGCATTTGCCGCTTGCTGCTGGCCAAATTGATTACTGTGGTTGCTCCGCAAAGCGCTGTGCAGATAGCCGGTTGTTGTCTGCCCGGTGGCACTACCCGCATTGCCGCCACCACCTGCGCCGCCAACAGTTAACGGTGATGAGGCAGTTAATGAGTTGGAAGCACTGCGCTGATGTAAATGATGTGTGGGCGGCAGTAGTCTCGACCCTGGCGATGAGCGCAGGTCATTGAGCATAATATCCAAGTCCGTTGCCAGCGAGCTGAGCAGCTAAAAGAGAACAGTAGTGTTGGAAAATTAGTATTGTTGCAAATTGAGGTACTTAAATATAATAGTAGTATTAGGCAAGCGTTAATGCTTAGTGGTATTAAGGTGAAGTTAGTAAATATATTCAACAATATTTGCCTAGCTTGAAGATTTCTGAATCTAACTAATAAGTAGTATAAATTAAGAAATCTGGAATAAATGAGTAGATTTGTAGGTGGGTAGGGTGGCTATCTGATGACGCACCTACGTCTAAAGGATTTCTATTGCGAAGAAAGCGGTATTAAAATCCACTCACTCTACTACGTCGATTCTGCACCACACTGTGTCCCTGACGAAGTTCATCAATACAAAAAGTTTTACTTGTGCAACCTTCGAGATGTTTTCAAGGAACCCTTGACAGCTATTTGTGGTTCTTTTTCTATCGCTTAATAGATATTCCATAATCAGCTCTTCTCGCTCACATGTCTGGCAATTCGACAATGATCTGTTAACACTACTGCTACACTTCTTACGCCATTTCTTTTGAATTTCGATTGACGGCTTGTGCGGCCCATATTCCATTCATGACAAATTTGCCTGCTTGTTGAGCAAGTTAGGTATCGACTCTTTTGGGTCTCAGTTATATTTATAGTATAACAAGTTTGTCGATTAAATATCGAACATATATTATATATTATACATATGTACATTCCCTCTTTATTGGAGTGTAATTGTAGGGTAGTGCCTGCCTGGCTAATTCTTCTGCTTCATAGTTGCCAGGAATATCACAGTGTTCTGGTACATATTACAGCATTATCTTGAAAAAGAATGTCAGATCCACTAAGAGAAAAAGTATTCTTTTAGTATCAAATTCTAAGAGACGTCGGTGATTTCAAAGCCATTTGGTTATCCGTATATCTATATATATATAAATCTTCTGACCGTGTGTTTGTAATTGAACTGTTCCTAAACGGCTGCACCGATTTTGATGAAATTTTTTGTGTGTGTTCAAGGAGATTCGAGAATGGTTTAGATTCAATTTGGTCAACTGGAAAATGTTTTTTTAAATTAATTTTTCATTTTTAATCAATTGTTAATTTTGGAATGTTTGACCGGTAGATTGCGCTACCATCGCAGTATCCAATATTCAAACCTTAAATTGGCGTAAGCGTGCACTAAACGAAACGATGAAAAAGTAAAACGCGACATTTGTTGACAAGTTTTCATAACGTGGACAGAGTTGTTCGCTCTTAAGTAATAAATTGGGTGATTCAATACATCTATGGGTAGCTATAACATTTTTTTCATACCTGCTAACTATTGGAGGAGGTATCTTGACAGGCAATCTAAAATTGCAAAAGATCTGGCATAAAAAAATAGCGGCATAACTGAAGTGTTGATAAAAAGGTCTATTAAAATTTGAGATATACAGAAATTTTTTTGAAGCATTGCAAGACTGATGCCATAATCTTGCCAGCCGATTTTTTTGTCTTTCCACGCTTGAGAACCGTTTCTTAATATGCAGTCCACCAGGCTGACAATCGATTGGACTCGATTGATTTCACTGATGCACAGCCCAAATTCAATAGTATTTTAACCCCAAAAACCAATTCTTTCTTAACGCACGAAATGCTTTTTGATTCATTTTTGTTTCTTCATCAAAAATGCGATTATTCCTTGACTAATACTTATGATCCAACTAATAGAAATCATATATGTAGATGGTATTAGTAGTACTACCTATTTATCAGCCACAGTAAAACATGGGCGGGTCCTCTAGTATATAAATAAATTTCTTGTTGTAAGCACATTCTTTATCAGAACAAGAAGGGTTTTCATTGCTGCTATCTCCGCTTGGAAAACACTGCACTGGTCTGATAGTCGGAGGCGATTCTGGTATCTAATTTTAATAAAAGAACACCAACTCCTACTCAATGATCCACTTAGAACTCATTGGAGTAATACCTATCCCCGTGTGAGTCAGCGTCCGAATTTAAGTTTAATTACAAAGGATAATGATAATAAGGTTTGTAGCATAAAAAAATAGAACTAAAAAAAGAAGCTTATATCATTCGCCAACAGGCATAATGCAATAGGAATAGCATAACAACTGGTTATACCACTTTAAAGACTAATTCGTAAGCTGTATTGTGTTGAATTTAGCTGGATAATTTTGTTTTTGGCAGCACAAGTTAATTTTGAGACAAGATAGTGGGGCATAACAAGCAAGCGAGAGGTGAGTACAAAACGAATAATCATAGGAATTTTAATAATAGATCGCTTTTATTATACTTTTTTTGGTAGAATTTTATTAAAATTTTTTGGAAGATTCAAACTCAGGAAGCACGGCTGCGGTGATCGTCGAAACAGTTGAGATTGAGGAAATAAAGACTTATGAAACTCGAACATACATAATATGCTGTGAGTTTTCACTGTATGTTTAAGTAAACTCCTGCAGTTCAGAAAAGATCAAAAATCAAAATAATTGAACATTGGCGACCATATCTGAATCATCAAATCTCTGGCTATAAATGGATGACTTGAGAGTTACTTTTATACAGGGCACTCGAAGTGTAATCAATTAACAAAGCCATAAATTCGGTTTGGAAAATAATTTTTATTTATTTTAAAGTGCAAAATGTGTGACAATAATCATAAATTCAGGACCAATTCACTTTTCCTCGATATTACCATCTTTCGCCTTAACTATGGCTTTGAGACGGTCAAAAACGGACAATGGCTTTCTTCAGCGTCTCGAGACTGGTGTATTTTTTACTTCGGACCTTGCTCTCCAAAATGGCCCAGAGAGAATAATCCATTGGATTCACATCTGGTGAATTCGAGAGCCATTGTGTGGGCGTAATGAAGTTCAAAACGTTGTTTTTCAGCCATTCTTGTTTCACTCGCGCTTTGTGAGACGGTGCTGAGTCTTGTTGAAACGTCCATGGTTTGCGACCGAAATGTTTGTTTGCCCACGGCTTCAAAGCAGCCTCCAGAACACTTTCCCGATAATATGTCGCATTTACTATGACGTCGGGCTCGATGAAAACAATTGGAGAGCGCCCATCTGCAGTGACAGCGCCTCAAACCATTATTTGTGGCGGGTGCTGCCTCCGGGTGGAAAACCGGTGACTTAGATTCTCGTATGAACGGTCGGTCAAGCAAACCCTATCGTTTTGAGAGTTTACAAATTGCTCAATTGGAAAAATGTTTTCGTCAGAAAACACAATGTTCGGAATTTGACTGTTTTCGGCCAAGCGAAGCAACTGCTTCGCTCTCGCAAGTCTTACTTGTTGCTGCTTCGGTGTGAGATCATGGGTCTTTTGGAACTTGTAAGACTTGACCTTCAGCTCATTTTTCAATATGCGTCAGATGCTGCGGTCGGATATTTTCATTAAGGTGTTTGAGCTCACGAACAATTGCTGGCTGTGATTTTCCAGCTAAATATAAAGCAATCACACTATTACGTTTGAATTCCATCGCTGATCACTTTTTTTTGCGCTCACTTTTGACAAAACGCTTTTGTACACTTGTGAACAATACTACGAACTGTCATTCAACAAATTTATAAACAGCTGATTCCAGTGTGACAGCTGCGCGAACGGTCTGAAGTTGGTTAGTGCCGGACCCTGTATGTGCTTTCTCAGCTCCTCGTCGATCTAGGCACAAGTGAAGACTATAAATTTTTGACGTTAATAAGAATACTATACATATTATAGTCAAAAAAAAAAAAAAAACAATAACCCATTTGACTTCTATACAAGCTTTCTAGTATCAACTAACTAACTCCATCGCAATAAAATTAGTTATCTGTTAAAATTTTAGAGATTTTATGCTTAATTTTGTAAACTCGCTTCGATGGAATAAGAATATTATCATTCCATATTTAAGTATCACTTCAGTTCATATCCAGTGTGATTTTATAACATTGAATCGACAAGACTGTAGTAGAGAAAATCCAGTGATAATTACAAAATTAACCAAAGAATATGGTAAGAACGGTCTGTAATGACCCTTTGACCCTTCGTCAAGTCAGATTTTGGCCTGGCCCACTGGATACCCTACGACGAAAGCAAATAAGAGTTCATAACTCAACACATCCAGAGTTTATTATTTTTTTAAGCCCTCTACCTTCTCTACAGGCGTTCTTTGCTTATTTAGCGTTTTGAAAGCCAAAAATTCGCAAACTTAGTTCGTATTGGGTTAGTTCGTTCTTAGTTGATTCATAACAGCTGTCCTTTAACTAAGATTTCGCGAAAAAAGCTCGATGTTAAGACAATCATAAAGCCGTTTCATAACTGGCTTTGATGAGCTTAGAGGCTACTAAAATGGCAAAAGCATTACAGCTTAGAACATAGAATCGCGCCGTATAAATTTCTGCATTTTCTTTTCTGCAGCTTGTTTATGGTGTACTAAGTATGTTCAAGTACTACTTCGACCGACCTCGTCTGCTATCTATTGTCTTGAATATCTAACTGTTATACTTGTTATATACAAGTTAACACTATAATTTGAAAGTATTTTAATAATTTTGTCAATGTTTACACTCCGCAAGCCGTCTTTTTGCAACTTTTTAGCAGAGCTCTGCGCAAGCACACGCACACACATATCTTCGTTGCCTTATCATTTAAACAGCTTGTCAAAACACAAACACACCGTGTTGACTGCACTCAATTTAATTGAAAAGTGCTGAAATAGTACATAGCACTATACTTAAATAACTAGTTCACAGTTATCAGCGAGTCAATCAACCCAAAGATCTAACGATATTTTAGCTTGGCAGTGAACGCACAGAGAAAGATGTTAGCAGTTGCAAAGCGTGCGTCGCGGGGTCCAATACCGTCTTACTCCTCGAGCGAGTGGTTGAAATTTTTTTTTATATACATACATATATCATCTATCGGGGTCAAAGTCAAAGTTGCATTACAAGATGGTGAAAATGCGGCGACGCCAAGTGAAGCGCATGATGAACAAGCTGATCTACTTCATAGTCTCAATAATATTGCTGTCCTTCTTCACCACAATGCTGGTAGAGCGCCGACTGCGCAATGTTGATGATCCCACCACGGTCGCAACGGATTTCAATGGCGATCCCGTTACGCCAGAAGTACCACGTGTGCGCATACGCACGCACCGCCCGCCGAAGCCACCGGTACAAGAACGCATGGCGATGCCAATACATGAGGCGGTTGATGACAGAGCGTCGGTTGATGCCAGTGCGGCAGCGAGCGGCAAATCTGAGGAAGTGACAAAAATTGTGAAGGGAATATTTACAGTACCCGAAGCCGTGGGTGAGAAGAAAGATTGGGAGGATTCGGAACAGATGGAACGTGATGCGAAGCGCAAAGGTTTGGGTGAACATGGTGTAGCAGCATATGTAAATGACGAAAGTCTAAAGGAGCTGGAGAAGGAAATGTCGCTGGACAATGGCTTCAACGCCTTACTATCGGACCTCATATCAGTAAATAGATCGGTGCCAGATGTCAGGCATGAAGAGTAAGTATGGTGGTTTCGCAGCTGTTTCTGTAGCTTACTTCGTCTTTTTATTTGCTAAGGCCCAACTGAAGTTTGAGCGCGAACTTAGGAATATTTTACTGTTAGGCTATTTGTGTAAACTTCAGATTGGTAGCAGTTGGGTGAGGCTCTTAAGTTATAGGTTACGTTTACGAACTTTTGTCTATTCCCTCTGTTTTGTTTGGTACTTTTGGCATTTCTTCTACTTGCGATCTTTTGGTCTGTTTCGGTGGGGTCTTTCGATTCCACGTCAACACGTAACCTTTTCGCTGTAGAGATCCAACTCGTACCATTTTATACCCACTGTAAGGTATTTAGTTCAGCCGCTTCAACCTGGACACAGATGCTGCCCAGTAAGCTGCTCATTTAGAGCTAGACGCTTCTGGGATTTTACTTCTGTTGCTTTCGTCGGGGACTGCTTATTAAATATTCGCAGCTAGCCTGCATGTCTGGAGGCCGTTCAACTACTCGCCACCTGCTCGCCCTTACAGTATGGATTTTTGGATCTTTTGAGTGTATGCGGTGAAGTTTTTCGATCCAGCTTTACTTTAGTGAAATTCGACATATTGTTAGAGCTTACCCAAAGGATTATAAACAGAAATTTTGATATATGAACATTATTAAATTTAGTATGTGTCTAACTCATCCTTGAACCATTTATCCGACCTGATGAAGTTCTGGACCAGTCAGCTGAATTTCTTAAGGGACTAAATAACTTCTAAACTTCCTGAATTCATCAGGTTTTCTTTTGCTTTAAGCATCCCAATAATCTCGGTCCAACATTGTACTTTGGCCGATTTCAAAAACTTTCAAATCTTTGAGTTTTTCTAATTGATCTCACATTCTTTATACATAAGTAGTAATATTCAGTAACTGAATCTGTACTGGTATTGTAGGCCTCCACTTGAAGAACTTTGTTTTGCATCATGCCCAAACAATAACTCTCGTTATTTTGTCAGCGGACTATTTTTATAACTCGGATTATATTAACTTCTTCATTCAAATAGCTGCCGTCACAGACCTTACCTCGCCAAGTTGCCCTTGACCAGCATAGTCTTACCGTTCTATAACGAACACATCACGGTGCTACAGCGCTCACTGCACAGCATCGTCAACCGCACGCCCCGTGAATTGTTGAAAGAAATCATCATCGTTGACGACAACAGCGACCGTGAGTATCTTAAAACCGAGCTTGAAGAATATTTGTCGGAACACTTCGGCAATCTGGTTAAAATCGTACGCTTGCCCGAGCGTTCAGGCCTGATAACCGCGCGCTTAGCAGGTGCACGCGCAGCCACCGGCGATGTTATAGTCTTCTTCGACTCGCACATCGAGTGCAATTACAATTGGCTACCGCCACTGATCGAACCGATCGCGGTTAACTACAAAATTTCAACTTGTCCGATTGTGGACATTATTCATCATAGCGACTTTGAATATCGCGGCGAACAGGAGCAGAGTTCACGTGGTGCTTTCGATTGGAAATTTCGCTATAAACAAATAGATCTACTGCCGGAACAATTACTGAACAAGACAGCGCCTACGGCAAATCCCATTATGATGGGTGGACTGTTCGCGATAAGTCGACAATTCTTCTGGGAGTTAGGTGGCTATGATGAGGGCTTAGATATCTGGGGCGCTGAACAGTATGAGCTCAGCTTAAAGATTTGGATGTGCGGCGGCATGCTTTTCGATGTGCCGTGTTCGCGTGTGGCGCACGTCTTTCGTGGACCGATGAAGTCACGACCAAGTCCGCGCAAACACAACTTTTTTGGAAAGGTGCTTTATGTCGAAATACATTCAGTTATACAGTTATTCAACCCGTATGCGTTTTTACTTACAGAATTGCAAGCGCGTTGCCGAAGTATGGCTGGACGAGTACAAAAAGTACATCTACATGCGCAACACAGAGGAGTACGCAGCCATCGATGCTGGAGATTTAACGGCGCAACGCGCTGTGCGCGAACGCCTCAACTGCAAGCCCTTTAAGTGGTTCTTAGAAGAAGTAGCGCCTGATATGTTGTTGAAGTATCCACCCGACTTTCCGCCAACTTATGCCTCGGGCGCAATACAAAGCGCCGCCTATCCACACTTCTGCCTTGATACTATGAATAGAAAAAGCGAAGAAGCTGTGGGTCTCTTCTACTGCGCTGACAATAAAACACATCCGCACAGCAATCAAGACTGGGAGTTAAGTTTTTCGCGCGATTTGCGGCATCGCGACAGCGAAATGTGTTTGGACGTGCAGTCGATGCAAGAAAACGCGACAGTTTGGATGTGGCCCTGCCACGAGCAGGGTGGCAACCAGTTCTTCTTTTATGATCGCGAACATCAGTGGCTGGTAAAAGGCCAAAGTGGACACATGTGCCTAGAGGCGTTTGTTGAAGGCGAAGAGCATGCAGTCTATGCGAATATGTGCGACAACTCCAATCCGCGCATGAAGTGGATCTTCGGCATGGTCAATGACACCGCACTGGACGCCTTCCACGAGCAGCTGCCGCTCAACGCCTAATACTTGAATTGTATTCTTAACTATGTTAATATATTTAAATGTCTACATCTAGCTTATAAATGTCATGAGTCCGTGCGTCTTCCCAGTTGCTGCCACTTCTTTCCACATATGTGCATACATATGTATGTATGGGTGTATGTAATTAACAATGTTTCGTACACGCCTTTATCAAATTCATTTAAAATAAATAATTCTTTTTCGTTTCCATTTTTATTAAATTGTTATGATTATGTAAAGAAATGTTTGCCGCGCGCTTTGACGCGCGCCGCTACGGCTTGTAACGCCGTTGGCCTAACTTGTTGTACGAGGCGTTCGCCACCACTAAACGCTGTCCAAACGATGACTTGCGAGTAATTAATTGCAGCGCTTAACAGGCTAAATTAATCTTTCTGCACTCGTCAACTACAGCGGCCGCAACTTGCAACAACTCTATAAGTGCGCCGCCAACCAGCGCGCAAGTGTAAAGTCATATGTTGCGCGAGCTATCAGTTTGCGCGATTTTTGCTTTTCATTTCTCTTTTTTGCATACCAGCGCTCTCTTAAACATATGTCGTACTTTTGTCATGTCGGCGTGGCTTTACAGCGCGCGCAATGCGGCCACTTCATTCGCTGCACTTGGCGGCGCGCTCCACGCCTGATTGTCGTGAATTGCCTGCACTTTTGGCTCGTATGTCGCCTTGCGGTCTGCCAGCGGTTTTGCGTCGCGCTTTGTGCTGCTCTGTTTACTTTATTTGATTTTTTTATGATGTTGAAAATTACAGTTACTTCAAGCTTGATTGATTAAAAGAAGGTCAAAAGCAGCGCATGAAAAATTGTTTACTCATAGGACCGCCAAGCCATGCCATGCACTTGTGGACTTGGTCTTCAGGCAGCAGCGGCGAGACGACGGAAGTAAGGCGGCACGTTGTTGTTATGCGTTTGAATGGGTGTTGATTAGAGCGCCGAGATCGTGTTGCGCAAGTAGATTTGTATACAAGAGAATTCATTGCATTCCGCGTCGGTTTGAAGGTATTTCAGTATATAGTTGCAGGGAAAAGCTGTTGCAGCAGGTTTTATAATGAATGTGGCATGAAATTGAATATGCATTACTCGCTGCCGATCTACGAATCCTTTAACAATGACGAATTAAACGAAATATTGGTATAAATCAAATAAACTGGCATAAACAAAAGGAAACAATTTTTACAAATCTGACATAGTTGTCGGAACAGACTGGTATATTTCAATAACAACGACTGGCATAAATCAAACAGACTGGCATAATCAAAAAGAAGCAGCCAGTATAAATTAGATATATTGGTGGTATAAATAGACTGGTATACTTCAAAAGCAGCGACTGGCATAAATCAAACCGACAGGCATAATCAAAAAGAAGCAGCGAGTATAAATTAGATATATTGGTGGTATAGACTGGTATATTTCAATAGCAACGACTGGCATAAATCAAACAGACTGGCATAATCATAAAAGAGATCGAATGCCAAGCTGATATGCCACTTCAATGAGAGAATTCCGTGCTTCCTTACATTGAGTACGACCTTGTTGCTGCTTTTCACTTTATTAGATCATATAAACGGTCTCTAACCTTGTAACTTGCCTCTGTTTTTTAATGAAGATTTCTCATGGTAGAAAGTCTTTCGAAGTTGTGTCGTTTTCTATCTAACGGTAAAGATGTTGGAAACCATTTTGCCAGTTTTATGTCAGTCGAAAACTTATATCGAACACAGGCATTCTTTCTATCTTTTTCAAGATCTCGAAATAATTTTTTATTTAAGATAAATTTTGGCTTATTTTTTATATTATGTCAAAATATTCACATAGCAGCATAAAGAAAGGATAATTCAATTTCCATAAACAGGTCCGATAAATGCTCTCGCAACCGGAGGAGTTTTGAAGCTTCTTATTTTTTGAATTTATGATAATAGTTATCCAACAGACACTAGGTTCCATTGGATTTAAAAGAAACGAATACAGAATCAGATCGATTGTTAAAGAAATCTAAAAATATACTCAAATTTTGTGACTGTCGAATCGAACTAGCAAACCGCGTAAACCAAACAGTAAGGAACACCAGTTCATACAAATTTACTGAAGAAACAGCAAATAGAAAGAGAGGTGGAGATAGAGATAGAGTAGGGCAACTAGAAAAATAGAAATAGAGATGGGTAAAAAGAGAAATGGAGACAGTAGACATAGAAGTGAAACAAGTGAGTGAAGGAGAGAGTGTAGAGAGGTGGTTACTCGAAAATAGCTTATATAATTGAGCTTTCAATGAGCTTTGAACTTTTTTAGCTGAGCTCAAACTGTTCAGCGTCCCAGATATCTAAGCCCTCATCATAGCCACCTAACTCCCAGAAGAATTGTCGACTAATCGCGAACAGTCCACCCACCATAATAGGATTTGCCTTAGGCGTTGTCTTGTTCAGATAATAAGCAGTTATAATAATATGAATCTTAGGTGTACATAATTTTGTTTCTTTTAGTTTAGATTGGGCCAGAGATATTCAGAAATTTAAATATACAGTACTTCCTTTTGAGAGAGATTGCATTGCTTAGGAATCAGTCGACTGGTCATGTGCTTGACACTAGTAATTATTATCAGAGTCTGATCTTTTGCATTTGGTTCGTATTTACTATATACTAAGTTAAATATGAACATATATATTTATGCAGGTAAAAACTATTGAAGCTTCATTTTTGTGACTCATTGCTGATTGTCCGAAATTATTCCTACATTGAACACATCAAAGCAATATCTATATTTTTGGGATAGAAGAAAAAAATCCAGAAGCTTAATATCTTCTCACACATTCCATAATGAACTGATCTAAGGGATGTTTATATTGGTCGGGATAGAAGATTAAAATCCAGAAGCTTAACTTTTTGAGTGTCATTTCTGATCGTTCGTAGCTTTTCTTAAAATGAAACCGACCCAACGTACATTTATTTACATTTGTTGGGGCAGCGTAATCGAAGGTTCCATTTTCAGCGTCACTTCTACTACTTCTCAGGGAAATGCTTTCCAGTTATGATACAAGTGAGAGAATATTATGAAGTGAGATTTAGATAAGTTTTGCAAACTCAATTTTTTAAACGATTTTTTCCTCAAAATATGGCCACTTCAAATGGTTAAACACAACTACAACAAACAGCAACAACATTACTAAAATACCAAATTATTTTTTCTGGTTCTGGAAGCATATTTAAAATGTCATCAATTAAAGCCAAATTCAATAACCTTTAACAGCCTTTCATATCACCGGAAATATCGTGTGAAAATACGGAAACCATAAGCAGCTAAATCTTATTTTAGACAATCCCACAATACCTTAATTTAGACACTCATTAACACAATATTATCTGTGCAAACACTTGAAACGTTGCTGAAAAATCCCGAATATTTGGAGTAAGCAAACAAATTTGTATGTTCGCAGAAAGCAACGAAGACCCCTTATCATTTAACTACCGAAACAGCAGTTCAACTGCTCAGACAACTTGAACGTAATTGGCGATCGGCGATCGAACCCGCGGCGGGCCGGATATGACAAAGCAAGTGTTACTATAAAACAACTCTCAAGTGGATTAAAAATTAAGATTTGCTCGAAAGCAGCACCAGATATTGAAAAGATATGAAACAGTAAAAAGCGAAAATCGCATAATCAAATATTTGTTTATGTTAACTGTAAATTGCCAGACACAATGACTGGAAAAGTGCGAAGAGTACAACGAGTGCAATCGAAACAACCGTAAGATGAATTAAGCCGAAGTCAAAAGCAAAGCGCAGTGTGAGAGATAGTGAAGGCAGTAACGAAAAAATGCAGAAATCTATGTCTAGTCTTTAAACTGTAATTATTAAATAAGATGAAGAGTTTAACTATAGAATTATCGGTAGAAGATAAGCATAGAAACTATATATAACTATATATATAGTATGTATTATGAAGGTAAAGGAATGGCTGATAAATTTTATATGAGTATATATTAGAAAGAGGTTTCTCTCAGTTCAGAAAAAGTAGAGCGTTGCGTGATTTGACAGAAGAAGATCTATTATAGTTAGAAACAGACTTTCGGAAGAACACACAGAAACAGATTCTCCATAAACATATTACTTTTGTACGAAAAGTTTTTACCACCAGACCTAGAATTATATTTTGATATTAACATCAGTTTGTGGTGTCAAAATATAATTCCTATTTACGCCTTGAAAACTACTGAGATGCTCCTACTTGAACGAAGAGTTTTTAGAAAGATTAATTAGTCACTGTGTCAATATTTAGGAACAATTTCCATCATATATGGAGGTACTCAACGTTCTAAAGAGATTATACTGTATAATATATGTAAAATCCCTTTCCTTTCTTCATTTATTATTGGCAGGGGATTGGTGCCTATAATGATGGATATATGGATTTGAGTTTTTTGTGATTTTTCACATACTAAGCCACGTTACGCAGAGACAAACTGTTGACCTTGCAAAATATATTTTTTTCTTGGTAAAGAATAGTAAGTGGTGAAAAGTTCTTATGTTCCAAAGCAAATTAAGTTTCTTTAAGTTACGATTATGCTCTAGAGGTTGTGTTGAATAATATTTAAGACGATAGACGGAAAGTACTTCAACACATCTTTTATTTGCTAGCATGCTTTAAATAGTACGAGATGTGAGGAAGCAAATCTAACATATTTTATTCTTTAATAGTTTGGACTTATTATAAAACAGGCAGGATTAAAGAATGGCACAAAGTTTCCGACCAAAGAATATTTCCAAAAAACGTATATTTTAATAAAAAAACTGTTTGCAAATATATTATTTCAGTTATACCCAACTTCCATATGCTTATAATCTTTGAAAGAATTGTTCAGTTCGGACCAATATAGTTTATAGTTGCCATAAAACTGACCAATCGACAAAAAATTTCTTGTATGGAAACTTATTTATTTGACGGGATAACTTTAAGAAATTCGGCATGGTATATAGCCTTGGGAAGCAAGTATAATCTTCGAAGAAATTCTGCAGATCGGACCACTATAGCTGCCATACAAACTGAACGTTCGGCAACAAGTGCTTATATGGCAACTTTTATACCATTGCTTCGAGACCGAAGTCAGCGTTTTTTATTTTATATAATTTTTACCAACTACTTCAACATTTTCAAACACTGTGCAAGGGCGCGCAAGCAGCGTAACCTCTTATGGACATCTCTATAAATATGAGTCACTAATACGATTAAATAAGTCTGAAGTGTGCGCTTCATTTTTATTGATTTGATGGCTTCTTTCACTCTGCACCGCGCTATATAACGAGCAGTTTAGCGTGGCCAAGCAAATATTTGCGCGAGTTGTAAGCGATTTATCAGGGATTTGTGATTTGTTTATGGCGCGCAATGTGTGCGTAATGTCAAATGTAATGCAATCGCATGTAAACGCTGATAAATGTCAATAGCGATAGATTGACAGCGATGGCTTGCAGGTAAACAACAAGTAGAAAGCAATGATATAGTGAGGTAAAAAAAAGATAAAACAAATAAAGCGTTTGTCAGCTGACGAACGCACTTAAGGAAATGAACGTAACGGCGGAACGCAAAGTGGGTACACACCTTTATAAAAGACTAATACAGCAAAGTTCAGAGCGCGATGATGCAGCGCTTGGCATGGCGCATCTAAATCAATTTCACGGCCTCTCAACGTTGCTGCCGACCAGGCTGTTGAGTACATACGAGTATGCCGAAAGAGTTATGTACGCCCGACTGTAACACAAGCACACTGTGACGTTGCGGCAGTTACAGGCCATAAATCACGCGTTCGATGCGTTATCTTGAACGTGAGTAGCGCAGATTTGTAGCGGCGTTCGGACCTGTGCGGTGTCAAGTTGGTTGAGTGGCCAGCCACTCAGACTACAACTAGATTTCGGCTATTGTTTGTACGTGTTTTTCTTTCCTTTTTTGTAGTTCTGCAGTCCGCTAGTGGACCTGGTTGTTTATGCACATATTCGCCCATTTAAGCAGTCAATGCGCCAATCTCGAGTGCTACTCACTTCGCACCAACGCTTGGCGCACTGGGTTGGTTGGTCGCGCGGTCGTTTGCTGGGTCTTTCGCGCTGTGTGATCGATGCGTATCGCAATGACGTAGCCTCGCGAAAGCCGTGACCAAGTTGAATGTATGTTTGTGCCTATATGCGATCTTTATCTTTCGGTTATCACGTATTGCTTTGATAAATTGCTTTTGTTTAGTGAAATATGAAGCATCCAGCAGCGTGGATGTGACCAAATATACTAACAGACCTGTTATTACAAATATAACAACAATATGTTATAAAATTCAAAACAAGCTAATGTTTTGGCTGGCATACTTGACCTATACTTAATACTATTACCGGGGTTGACTTGGGTTCATATAACGGTTAAAACAATACTTCTCTAAGATCATGCCAATACATTTTATCCTTAAAAAGTTTTCATAGGTCAATACTACAAGGTACGGCTTTGGCTCATACAAGTATAACGGTTGAGGTAATACTTAAGTATATATTTTAAATTCTCTCTAAAGAGATCATTGGAATGTACATATTTCAATCTTGGAAAAACTTTTCGGAGAAGAGAATAAACTTTTCACATTCGATTAAAACTTGTAGGACCATAAAAATTTAGAGGTTCGATCAATTAATAATTATTATAGTCATGAAAGCTCAATTAAGAGCTTGTGTATAGCTCTTCGTGAGGAACTTAAAGCTGAGAGACTACAATGAGAATGCCTAAGAACATATTTTAAATTCTTTCGGAAGATTGTATTTCATCCTTGAAAAACCTTTTCAGTGAAAGGTACACACTTTCCGTCTTGGATTAAGACTTCTAGGACCATATGATTTCACAAGTCCGACCAATAACCATGAAAGCTTAATGAATACACAAGCTCTACATATAGAACTTAGAGCTGAGGGAATATCAGACTCCTTAACTCCATCAAATCTCAGCAATGAAACGTGACAAGCTGAAAAATCAAAGAATTTCAATTTTTCTAGGTACCATACTAAAATCCATGAAAAGCTCTGTATTATATACATATATTCGTTCTGTAGCAAGCCCCACTGCAAAGCTAAAGGTATCAAGTTTAAGGAATGAAACTGCGCTCAGCAAGCTTTCTGTTACTTTCTTATTACAGAGATCGGATTTTTTATTTTGATTGAATTATTACTTTGAAGCTTTCCCAAAAGCTCATCACTATGGTTAATCTTCATAAAACAGCGCAAAACCGTTAAGAAGCTTTGCCAAAACCGTAAAAACTTCGGGGATTAACCTTAAATAATCTCAGAATATTACTACTATTCTAAAGTTTTCCTGAAAGCTTAAAAGTAATATTGAGCGTAATCATGTAACAAAATACTATTAAACAGCCGAAGAAGTTCAATATTACTTCAAAGATTTTCAAAAAGAACAACACCGTTAGATACTTTCAGAATATAAATTTTATATGAAAGCTTTTCAGAAAGCTCAAAATTTATTTGCAGTGAAAAAGCGCCGAGGAATACCTTTGAAGAATCTCGGAATATTACTATTATTTCAAAGCTTTTTTTTAAAGTTCAAAAATAAAACAAACACAAAAATTTAATATTGTTTTATAGCTTTTGGAAAAATTCAAAGTGTATAAAATCTTAAAAAAGACTCAGAAGACTTTTTTAGGGGATTAGTTGTAATCTATGTACTTGCTAAAAAATTCGAAATAAGTTTATAATGTGCTATTTTTATGTCCAAAAAGTTCACATCTCATCTGTATTTCTTTAAAATTCATGAGCTTTATAAGCCTTCGATCTCAATACAACATGTGACCGCGAGCGATTTCAGCCCGAAGCGAAATTTATAACAAAAAATAAATAATAGAAAAAGTGAAAACAACGAAAATAAAAACATCAAAGAGAAATGTCAATTCATCGTCTAACTCGCTTCAAGCAGCTTGAGCGCGTTTATTAATCACACACTTGTGTGAGGAAGCAGACAAAAAATATTGAGTTGAAGCTTTTCTGCCGGTCATATAACTAGCTTTCAAGTGCTTCATATTTTGACACCTACCAAACGATTTATCACGAATCATCCGACACATTGCACAACTCACAGATTTATAATCTAGAATATGAACGGGTATAAATACATATTGATCTGCGCAAATAGAAATATGTACATATGTCTAGTTTTGATCGACAAGTTGGAATATTTCAATTTTCAAATCGGTTTTTTTCTAGTATGATTGTTTAACAACACAGAAGAGTTTCATCGAAGTTTTTTGCTTGCTTCTTTGGAGTGAGTACTTATTATTTTTCTTTAATAATAGACAGTTACAACTATGTTATGTTATGCTACGAGCTGTCAGCCTCTGTACCTCATACAAAAAAATTTAATTTATTGAAACATCAATATGCTGCTTAAGGTCGATGAATTACTTACACAGATATCTAATAAATAAATCACATAGAGATGGAAAAAAGTAAGCAAAGATGCGTGTTACTTTGTAAAGATAAATTCAGAGAATTGCTCTATGTAATAAAGGCATAACACAGTTTAGAGTTTAAGTATATTTATATAATTAACCCTTAAGTGACAGCCTTGCTATAGCTGTACCACTTTATATTATTTGCTTATAATAAAGGTTAACGACTTCTTGAATTTTGGTAATTTGTAGCCCATTGGTAACAATAAACCATTTGTAATGAGGAAATGTTTCATGGACCAACTTTGATAGGGCAGACTGTTATATAGAGTTATTCATCTTCAAGGATATTTTCTAGGATGCCTTTGCGAAAGAAGTAGTATTACTATGCACTTTCCAATATGTAAAAGAGTTATTCGACAATACCTCACATTATAGTGTTATTCGAAAACTGCCTCTTTCCAGTTAAGACAGTCATTATAAGATGAGGGATGCGGTCCTCAGAACTAATATGGGCTCATGCAGCAGCCAGGTTAGGTTAGATTAAGTTAGATGATTGATCTCTCAGGATTCCGTGAGGATCACACTTTGACTATTATGTACAGTTTATGAGTCCCAACGAAAAATTCTTTTAGTTGAATACCAGTTCTAGGCAAAACGGCCTGAACCTATAACAAACCTAAAAAAGTATTTTATATTTATTTCTCCTGGGCATGTAAAACTAGGGGATCTGATTTGGCAAAAACGGGACATTCGAGAAGGAAGTGTTCAAATGATTCTTTCTTATTTTTTTCCTTATTTTTTACTTGCGATATATGAGTTTCTGAAATCCACTACCAAGAATATACGGATGACATCGTTACTTTAACAAGAAGTAAAAACAGGTATTAAGCGCTCATAAACTGGGGATAATCACGTCACTCCTTCCTAGAGACGTAATTACCAATAAAGGTTACTAAGTGCCCATAAACTGGGAATAAACTCCTCAAGACACTTCTTAGTAAAGACCAAGAAAAGATAAAAGATTCAAAGTATTTCTGGACAGTCAAACACAGTAAAAGTGACTAAGATAGCTTCACTCTCGCACAGTATCTAGGAATAAGTGTCCTGCAATGGGATACAGACGGCTTGAACACGGCGGATAGAATTTATGGTGGGATGGTGGAACCATGTACTAACTGCCGTTCCCTTGGACATTTTTTTTTTCAAAAAAGTGCTCAAACCGAAGTTTACGCCATCAGTAGATTATTTTAGAGAAAAGCTTGCGTTGAGAATATATCGTAATTCTATCATTAGAATGAAACCGAGCGCACAAAGACATTAAAGGAAATGAACTTGAACTTAAAATAGCAGCGGCATTCAAACCAACATGACTACAGCCTTTCTTCGTTGTGGGGCCTTAAGCATGAAGGGAGTTGTTATGGAAACTGAAAGCTCTTGCTGAAATATCTCACAGGCAGCAATTTCTATGCATCTCAGGTTTACTATGTCTAGGAAAGTTCGATATAAAAGGATTTGAGAAAGAATAGTTCTGCGAACGCACAAATTTAGGCAGGCAGTAGGGTTTTATATGGGTCACTGCAGGCTAAGTTGTTTTCTACACAAATTTTGATACTATCCGTCAAATCCGTGTTGGTTTGGTGGCCTTGCAGCAGATATGCTAAATTATATACTCCTTGATACCGCTGCAATTAATAAAAACAAAGTCAGGGATAATAAATCCTACCAGAGAGCATCACATTTACTGAACCAAGAGCTTTCCTAAACCCTCTTCATACAACTTAAACGAAATTAATAGAGAATTATTACAAATTGGTTGGCGAGGAACACAAGAAATTATCCGGGTATGTTGTATTAGGTAACTGAGCGTTTCTATGACAACTATATATATACTATAACGGCTGATTAAAGTACGGGTATTTTTTTCAATAGCCTTTTTTTGACAGATCATGCGTGAGTCGTGTCAAATTGATATGTTATTTTAGTTCAGTATTGTTAGGCATTTCATCATAGATAGACTTATGTCTGAACAACGTTTAAAAATCGTTCCGAAATTGCCGAATTCGGAACAAAGAGCAACCTGAAGAGATTCAAGAGCTGCTATTTCATTCCAAAACAAACAATGGTTTGGTGTGGTTTGTGGGCCGATGGAATCATCAGTCCATATTTCTTCAAAAAGAATGCCGGTGAGAACGTGACCATCAATGGCGATCGTAAACGCGCCATGATAACCGACAACTTAATGCCAGAAATTGAAGCTCGTGATCTTGGCGATATTTGGTTTCAACAAGATGGCGCCATTTCATACACATCGCATCAATCAATGGATTTATTGAGAGAACACTTCGGTGAGCAATTAATTTTACGTTATGGGGCGGTTGATTGACCATCAAGATATTGTGATATCACACAGTTAAACTTTATATCCTGTGGGCATATGTAAAGTCTAAAGTCTATGCTGATAATCCCGATTCAATTCAGACCTTGGAGCAAAACATCACGGTTATCATTCGCCAGTTACCAGTCAAAATGCTCGAACGAGACAACGAAAATTGAAGTCAACGGATGGACTATGTGAGACGTAGAAAAAGATAATCTTCAAAAAATAAATTCCAAAGAATGTACTTTTGAATGATAATAATAAAAATTCCCCATTAAATTTGAATTTTTTTTGTTTTTTCTTTAAAAAGTAAGAGTTTTTGAAATGAATCACCCTTTCTAACTAGCTCGAAGGTCGATCCTTTCTCTCGTGGATTCTTCACTAATATAGCTTCGAATCTACAATCTACTCAATCGATGATTCATTACTTTCGATTAAGTATCTAAATTAATGCCATGCCAATTTTCGCATTATCTGAGTACCCCAATTAGACGCCTCATTAGAAACCCGTTTCTTATGGAAGCAAAGGCGCTTGCGCTACATTACAAAGGGCAGCGCTTTGAGGGCGTGATCCGCAAACAATAAAAACGGTAACAATAATAAAAAATACCGTTTACCTTAAAACCGATTAAATAATAGCAGAGACAGTGATTTATGGTTCGGCTTGAACTCAAATTCGCTTGCAGGCGCTGACGGCGAGCGTTCGGTAGTTGGCTGCTGCTGCGTTGGATGATGCAATGTACATGCGGCTACCAGCCGCAACTAATAACAATATTTGCCACAAGGTCTTTTCGTGCTTGGAGCCACCCAATAATGCAAAGCAACAAAAATAATAACAACAACAACCAAACATGCTAGATTTAAATAGAAAAGCAGGCTATAAATAAAAAGAGTAGCCTAAAACTTAACTAGCCGCAGTAATAGCGTTTGTGGCAACAAACAACAATAACAATAAGAATGAGAAAACGAAAAACTGTGAAAATAGTTACACGGGGTTATGGTTATGGGTCAAGCAGCAAAGCTAAACGTGGCGTGGCAAGAGGCGCAGCACCGTGCTACACCGTTACAGAAGGCGACGAGAGCGGGAGAGCCAGCTCAGCTGTTTGCTGTGAGTAAGTGTGGGCGTGTGGGCGTGCGTTAGACAAACCTTTTTCAAGTAAAATGTCAGTTGCAGCAACAGTTGCCATTGTTGCTGTGGCATATTGCATGCAAAACATAAACCAACAACAGTTCTAACAACAACAACAACAACAACATGCCACACAACACAAAAATTGGCCACAATGACAACAGTGGCAATGATATTATTGCGAACAAGCGGCCAACCCACAGAAATTCTGGTTGTTTTTTGTGATTTTTGTACCAGCAAAACAGAAGCGCAACGAACATTTGCCGTGTTGTGTCGCCACAAAAATATGAAAATATGAAGAGTAAAAAAAAAAACAAAAAAAGCTGTACTACAAATTGCAATATGGCAACACTTGTGCAAATAAGTCAAGCAAACATTATTCAAGCGGGTTGACAAGCAAGCAACTTAACCACAAGAATAACAGCAACACAAACGACGTCAATCGAGTTGCAACGAGAACACCAGCGGCAAGTGGCACTCAGCGCGCAGACGGTGAATCAACAAACGACAACAACGTCGAAAATACGAGAATAACTTGTAAAAATAAAAATAAAAAACAAAATATGAAAACCTTAAAACAAAAATATAAAAATAAAAACAATATGAAAGCATGAAAAAAGTAAATAAAATAATACAAAACTTTAACTTCGGTTGCACCAAAGCTATAATACCCTTCACAAATACAAAAGATTCCTTCTAAACCTGTTGTTGTTGTTGTAGCGGCAGAATTCTGCCGACTTGACAGTCCTTGACCGGATAAAAATCCGGGTCCGTTCCGGTTACGTAGACCCGACTGTCGTGGGAACTTCTAAACCTAATTATTAACGGCCGATCTTTATGGCAGCAAAATGTTGTAGTAGCTCGATTTGAACAATTCCTTCAGAGATTGTTGCGTTGCTTTGGATGATAATATGTGGCAAAACTCGTGAACATATCAAGTGAAATAAAAACATTTTCCACACAAGAACTTTCTTTCAGTTTCTTCGGAAAGTGAAGAAGCGACTTGAGCGAAATCCACGACGAAGTGCCAATCAAATGGCTAAAGAACAGAAAATATCCGACCATAGCATCCGACGCATATTGAAAAATGAGCTCAAGGTCAAGCCTTACAAGTTCCAAAAGGCCAATGATCTCACATCAAAGCAGCAACAAGTAAGACTTCAGAGAGCGAAGCAGTTGCCTCGCTTGGCCAAAAGCGGTCAAATTCCGAACATTGTGTTTTCTGACGAGAAAATTTTTCCAATTGAGCAATTCGTAAACTCTCAAAACGATAGGGTTTACTTGACCGACCGTTCATACGAGAATCTAAGTCATCGGTTGGCCACCAGGAGGCAGCACCCGCCACAAATAATGGTTTGGGCCGCTGTCACCGCAAATGGTCGCTCTCCAATTGTTTTCAAATGCTCTCCTGGTGTCAAAGTAAATGCGACATATTATCGGCAAAGTATTCTGGATGCTGCTTTGAAGCCGTGGGCAAACAAATATTTCGGTCGCAAACCATGGACGTTTCAACAAGACTCAGCACCGTCTCACAAAGCGCGAGTGAACCAAGAATGGCTGAAAAACAACGTTCCGAACTTCTCTACGACCACACAATGGCTCTCGAATTCACCAGATGCGAATTCAATGGATTATTCTCTCTGGGTCATTTTGGAGAGCAAGGTCCAAAGTAGAAAATACACCAAACTCGAGATGCTGAAGAAAGCCATTATCCGTGAGTGGGCCAAAATACCGGCAAGTGACATTCGGGCAGCTTGCCAATCGTTTTTTGACCGTCTCAAGGCCATAGTTAAGGCAAAAGTTGGTCATATCGAGCAAAAGTGAATTGGTTCTGAATTTATGATTATTTTCACACATTTTGTACTTTAAAATAAATAAAAATAATTTTTAAACTGAATCCAAACTTCGAGTGCCGGACCTTGTGGGCCGATATCTCAAAAATTAAAGGACTAGTTCGTGTATAAACATATGGACGTACGCACGTTCGGAATATACTTTGTTCAGGGTATAAAAATTAAAATAAAAGCAAAAATATGTCAAATAAATAAACTGAAGTCATAAAGTTGCAAGAGCTTACGCACTGTGCAAGCAGTTGAAGTTCGCGTGTAAATATTATTTTATTGGCAAACTTTTCAATGCACACTGAGGCCAGCAACAACTGTAGCCAACGTTTGCCATAACGTAAAATTAACCATAACTGTATTTAAGTGACGTGTGGTCAACAATTTAAGGCAACTGCTCTTTTAATCCACCAAGCAGGTGTTCGCACCGCGGTTAAGCCATAAAGTACAATTTTTCCCAGAAATAATTGTTAAATTATAAAGCTTCTTCCTAAAAAAGCATCCACTTTGTCTTAAAGTCATAAACGCATTAAAGACGAAGTTGCTCATAATACACATGCTACAGCCATTTCAGCTCATTTGTTACTCTAGTTTTATAAACCGATTCCAAATCGGTTAAAAAGCTAAGGACTATGAAAGAGCTGAAGGAAGAAGCCGAGCAAAAATAATGGTTTACCATAAATGTAACTTAGAAGTTCTTAGATTAAAGTTAGAATTGTTGAAACCGTAGCTTAATTACTGCTTTGGTGTAGCGCTTAAATAACACTATGTCAAAATCCCAACGAGACAAATATATGTACATTGTGACATAAAAATTATTAATTATATTTCCCGGGTAAATGATATTTCAAAAAAATGTATTTTGTTAAATGGCAGAACTGTCCTCAATAACTAGGCCAAATACTCGAATGATGCCCGATCTGTCGTTTATTTACAGCAGCTGCTTAAGTCAATACATCTCAGTACCACGGATAAAAATATTAAACAAAGAATTTGCCTAAAATTCTATATTTATAACCAAATTTTTAGTGCGGAATCGTTGCGCATGATGGAAACGGGTTACGGTGATTCAGTTTTATCAAAAATACAAGCCTAAGGGTAGTACAAAATGTTCAAAGACGGTCGAGAGATCGTTGAAGAGATGCCTCGTTCTTCACGATCTTCGTCCTCTTCAACTAATGAAAATAATAAAACGGGTGAAAGACATGGTGCTTTAAAATCGTCAGGTAAATGATTAAAAAGAAGCTCAACATTTCTCACGATTCTGTTCGAATGATTTTGGTGGATATGTTGGGTATAAGCGCGTTAAAACTGATTTTTGCTTAAATAGGACCGTGCTAATTCTGATCCCACATTCATGGAGAGCATAATAACTACCGATCTAACATAGGTTTATGAGTTTGACATGCAAACAAGTCAACAATAATCGAAATGGAGGGAAAAAAACGAACCGAAACCAAAAAAAAACACGACAAAGTCGCGCAAAAATCAAGGTGATGCGCATTGTTTTTTTCGATATTTGTGGTTTGGTGCGTTATGACTTCGTTCCAGAGAGACAGACGGTCATTGAGGTATTACATTTGGCTTATTGAGGCGTTTTCGTGAGAACATCCGTCGAAAACGGCCGGAATTGTAGAAGAACAATTCATGGATTTTCACGAAGTTAATGCACCATCGCATCGAACCTCGATTGTGACCAAATTTAAAGCCAAAAATGCAATGAATACCCTCGATCAACCATCACCATCACCGTATTCACAGATTTGGCTCCATATGATTTGTTCTTGTTCACGAAACTGAAATTGCCGCTCCATCGAACCCGTTTTCAGTCGATCGAAGAGATAACAAAATTCGCTGAATTTGCAAAAAGTGCTTTTAAAAATTGTTTCGAGGAATATTGGATATATGTAAATCTTGATGAATAATTTAGTATTCTGCGTTTTATTTAGAGTTTCCGGGTACTTTTTTGCCAGTGAACGGATCATTTCTCCCAGTAATCACTCAAGCAAATTGGTAAATTGAAGTTTTGAGAAAACATCATTTAGAGTTAAACTGATGGATCTGATTGTAAAAAGTATTCAATATGTATGTATATCGGTTTAAGACTTTAGTAAGTAATTTTTGAAGGTAAAACCTCTAGTAATATGAAAAAATACCTTTTTAATATTGCACTAGGTGTGCCATTATTTAAGGTCAAAAACTAGATCTTAACTTAGGCTATAATTCTAAACAAATAGAAAATTGGAATTGAAGACTAAACTTATCCCAGATAATATTGGGTAGTCGAAAAAGTCTTTTCGTATTTCTAATCAAACTTCAACTTATTTTTTTATATTTTTAATAATAATAAAACAAATATGTACCATTTTGGTCGACCACTTTTTACTATTTTTCGCTTGAGACATTATTCCATTAGTGTAAATCGAAATTTCGAAATTTCCAGAACGGAAGCGGACGAACCATTGTTGTGCTACACGACTGATATAGCACCGTCTCCGTAAACTTCTCAAATTTCATAGGTGGCTGTAGGTAGGTCCCTTTTTTTATACAAAAATTTTAAAATAGAGCGCATTTTTTTTTTATTTTTACTCATTTTTAAACAGGTGTAACTTTTTTTCAACTGCTCCGAATTTAATTTTTTAGTTATATGAAGCTTAAAATCTCACCTTTCCAACACTATATGGGAAGATACAATGCGATTGGTAGCACTGGACGACATGTATTGACAAAATACGAAAAGACATTTTCGACTACCCAATATTATATTATTATAGCCTATAAAAAGAAAAACAGTGGAGCAAAGAGAGTTTTTCATTATCTAAAAGGTATAACTTCAGGTAAATCATTTCGAACAATTAAAACTTTAACTTTGCGTCTGTCTCAAAAGAAACAGAACTTTTTAAAAATAACTGTTTCTGGTGGCGCCACCTATTGGTGGGTATATGAAATAAAAATTTTGATCTCTTGTTGACATTTCGAAAACATTTTAAGACAATTGGATAACTACAATCGCTGTTATCGATCAAAAACTGACAGCAGCTTTTGGTCATCGGTCGTAAAATGCAAAAAGCAAATATTATATTAAATTATGTTTTAAACTTGGGAAAACGTTAATGAAACATTTCAAATGACGAAGAAAGTTGACCAGTGCCTATCCCGTAGTAATGTGCATGAGTGGTTTAAGCGTTTCCAAGAAGGTCATGAGGACCTCTGTGACGATCAGAAGTCGGTCGTCTTCAGAAGTCAAAAATAAAGACAATGCTGATTTGTTTTTACGATTCCGAGGGTATTGTACACGGAGAGTTCGTCCCACCTAGCCAAACGATTAATGCTCTGTTTTACCTTGGTGTTATGAAGCGTCTTTTGTCACGCATTCGTCGTGCTCGACCACAATACCGTGAGGCTGCGGCCTGGCGCCTGTTGCACGATAATGCACCGTGTCATCGGTCGACGCTTGTCACTGTTTTTTTGACAAAAAATTCCATATTAACCATTAATCACTCACCCTACTCACCTGATCTGGCACCCTGTGATTTTTACCTATTTGGAAAACTTCATTTGCCCATGAAAGGACACTGGTTTCAGGACATTTCAGCTATCCAAAAGGCGACAACCGATATTCTCAAGAACATTCCGAAAAATGACCTTAAACACTCATTTGAAATGCTAATTGACCGAGCTAAACGCTGTATCGAAGCACAAGGAAACTACTTTTAATAAAAAAATATAACTTTTAAAAATATTAATTTTTTGTTGCCTTTTTAACAGTCCTGTTTTTTTTGCGACAGACCTTGTATATACATACATAAAGTATATAACGTTGGGTGTGTTTTTTACATGTATAGCTAAGTTTCTGTAGAAAATTCACCACTAAATACTAAAAATGCTCCATTATTTCCATAGACTACTGTATTTCAATAGAAAGGCATAGGACAGAAGTTGCAATGAATTCTTTTATAGTGACACGATAAATTCGTTAAATTACGGAAATATTTTCTAATATGATAGCGTACTCCTATAATACTTATATACATACATAAGTATGTAGGCACATATGTATGAAAAACGTATTCCAGTCTTTCGATTCCATAACCTTGCAGAAGTTTCTATTAAAAATAATTTTTAATTTCATATTACAAAAAAATTAAATTCAGTAAAGAGTTGTTTTCTATTTTTCAAAGTTTTTTCTCACAACTCAAAATTTATGTCAAGCAAATAATACTGTACTTATACATATGTATACATAGCAGCACAATATTTAAATATTCGCACACATGAGCGTAAACAAAAAATGCAAAAAAACTGTAAAAGTTTAAAAGAGCAGGCAGCTGTTTCTAGCTTCGAGTCATCGCCTACGCTCGGCACTAATTTGAGTTCGTGTTTTCCATTCAACTACAAGCAATTTTTCATTGATGTTTATTTATTTCTTGTTAATACACGCCTTCATGAGCAAATAAACGAAAAAGGTGTTTATTTGCAATTTTGGTTCGGGTGTTCTGATAAAAATGCACTGTTTAGATATTTATTTATATCTACGTAAATATATAAATATACATATGTAGTACGCTGATATAGGTATATAGTATATAACATACACAAGCACTTCCGAAACAAAGTGGTGACAGCATGTCTTCGACAATTTTGAATGTAGCTTATATACATATATATGTACATATGTATGTTTTTTATATTAATATATGAACGCAAGAGCGAGCAAAGCCGCAATGCTAGTGATGTCGTTTTCTAAAGTATCGTATATTTATGAGAGTAGCTAATCGAACAGAAAACTGGTACACATCAAATACAGTGAAATATATAGAATGTGGTACAATAGAAGCAGATAAATAAGGGTACCTGGTATAAGTCCAATTTATATGTACATACATATATGTATATAAAAAACAACTGTACGCAACTTGCAGACGTGGCGAATCGATCATACAACTGGTATAAATGAAATATAATGGCATAATAAAATAAATTGAGCTGGTATAAATCATACGCCAATTAAGTAGAAGAAGAGGTATAAATCAAATAGATAAAAAGTATCATATTTCTGTAAGTATTGCATACAATAAATAATGGTATAAATGAAATACAATGGTATAATAGTTGGCAGCTGTCATAAGTAAATAGTATAAATGAAAATGAATACAAACAACTGGTATAATAAAAATAACATATTGGTTACAATATACTTATGTACTTATGCACATATATCATCAAAGCGTGGTGAATCGATCATGCAACTGGTATTAATACAATATATTGCTACAATAAAATAAGCTGAGCTGGTATAAATCAAATAGGTATAAAGTATCATATTTCAAATAAAATATTATGCCATAAGTGTTATTGGCAGCTGACTTTGGCAAAAAAAATATCATATTAGTTATACTACATAACATCCGTACGTGGTGAATCGAACATACAATTGGTATAACTCAAATGTAATGGCATAATATAATATAATGTACTGGTACAATTAAAACAGATAAGCACAATACAATAGAAATCAACAGTATAACTCAAATAAAGTGGCATAACTTAATTTAAAAACTGGTATAAAATAATGACGCACATTGAAAACTTGGTTAAAACCCTTTTCCCAACAAATAAATTCTAATAACAAGCGGGCTTTTGCAACATCTTATTATGAGGTATCATAACACTTTATTATATAGAATTCAACGTCATACGTTAGGTGTGCCCAGCAGATTTTTCTCCAGCATTTCACTACAAACATCCAAGTGACTCGGTTTTCTCTCTACAGAAATGGATACAATCTAAATTAATATTGTTCTTTTATAGCAAGAACATAAAAAAAATATATTTGCTAAGTAAACAAGACAGAAAGTACAAAAGAGGAAGAGCTGCTCCGGTATTGCGTGAGAGGAATGCAAAACTATATTCTGGTGTAGTAAAATTATTACAAACACTATCAATACATTCTTATTCAGTTTATATTCTAGTATTTGGGGTTGCATCTAGAGAAAACAAATTTTCTTGTTTTCACAAAGAACTGCAGAATCCCTCCATGTAGGTTTCCTTCGATAAATGGGACAGAACTCTCGTTCAATGATCGTATTAAATACATCGGGTTTGACTTGGACAGCAAATTGCGTTGGAAGCACAATGAGGAAGAAAAAGTAAGAAAGGCCGGATATATAATATACTTGTATGTATGTAAGCAGATACTTGCAACAACTTTGGAGCTTTTTTCCTCTAACATGCACTGGTTCTACATAGTAGTAGTGAAGCGAATTCTGCTCTACGGGGCTATAGTCTGGTGGCCACGTATATGGAAATCTACATACCGCAAACAACCTATAGGCAACTTCGCTGTAAACTGTTCGACAAAATCGGCGGGATGACTACCAGTTTTGCAGGAACTAACTAAATGATTCCACCTTTCAAATGGCCAAGTAGATTTAGGTAAAACTTAGAAAGAGATACTTGTAGTAAAGGCACGAAACAGATTAAATATATACATATGTGGATGTCTCGAAGATGGAAGACGTAGCTGGTTCGGTGATAAACGCGGAGTTACATCTACTATAATTATAAATAAACTCTCCGGTCGACTGAAGTATAATTCGAGCAAAGGTTTCTGCTATTGGTAGTGCCGTGCAGCTAATCTCTAACGCATCAACAAGTAACTCTAGTTTTAACATGGTATACGTGGGTAAACCATTAAGGCATTAATACCGTTTCGCATATCGGCAAAAAGTTTCTTGGTAAGCAGGGCAGCAGTAAAGAGGCTCGTCAGGAATAAGCGGCTTTAACTTCTATTGGTTGCTAGGTCATAAAGACATTGATGAAAATGAGATAGGGGACGACGCTCTCAAGAATGATGTAAGGCTGTCAACTGGAAATATTACCACTATTGGTAAATTCATGCCTCGCTTATACGATGAACTAGACAGAAGCTTGGCAAGGAAGGCTAAAATGCGATGAAATGATTTACTTTGGTGCAAAACTTCAAAAGTTATGTGTAAAGGAGTAGATCGGACTGATCATAGTCTAGTGACGGCACACGCCTGCAGAATGAGGCTGATAATTCGAGAAGACTGCAGGAACAGTCAAAAGCAAGACACCAGGGAAGCTATTTAACAGCTTTTTTATGTTTTCCATTAGCTAAGCAACGCGTTAAGCATTTGGTGAACCCACGGTATCAAATACTGGAAGAGCTATCTTTAGTGGGGGCACAGGATGTATTGAAAATCGGGTCCAGCGCTATCATTCTGAAGCATTACTATTATTACTGAGCCATTTTCATTCGCTAGAGACTAAAACTGGCGTATGTGTGGCTTACTAGTCTCCCAGACCAACCTAGCCTATATTCTGGTATAATATAATACTTTTTCTTAAAATTAAATATAGATATATGTAATTCATTTTCCAAAAAATATATATTTTTACATAATTTTACACTTTCAGTATAGTTTACCCAACACAGTAATCAAAGTCTACAACAATAAATTCAATTGCTATTTATTGCGATTTTATTACATGCTTTGATTTTTATATTATAAACACACATATGTACCTACAAACATTTCTATCAATTGAGCTGAATTCGACACCACGTACAGCCAATTGAAAAGCTCATTCACTGCGCTCACTAAATAAATAAATTTACATCGAAATACATTTAATACTGGCAGTTGGCTCAAATGGGCTTTTGCAATAATAATAATATGAATTTTACTGCCGCTAACAAACAATAAAGAACGCTACAGTTTTATGGGCAATCGCGAGTTGGTGAGTGGTTGCCACTTTTATGTTTGGTCGAGTTTATCTGTTGCAAGTACATAATGTTTTCGGCGTGATATTACTTTAGTGGCGCTTTAGTAGTGTTGCAATCACACTTTTTTGCTCCATCAAGCTTTCTACATGCTGTGTAGCTGCAAATTTATTTTCTAAAGTTGACTTAATTTTAGGAGACCATAAATAGTTGGGAGTTAATAGAAGGTAGTTTTTAGAAATACTCAAATGTTAGGAAACTTATTTTTTAGAGACCGCGCTGAGGCGAGAACAAGGTCAAAAGTATAAGCACTTTTGAGATATATGTATATATGCTTGTACTCATAACTCTCGGCATTAAAGGGCCTTCTGCAAAGTTACTAAAGATTCGACTATTATTGCGGAGCCCTAAACAATTGTTCTACTAGGAAAAATGCGATCTGAGATATTCAAATGCGGCGGCGAAGAACTGATAAGGAGCATGCATCAGCTTCTTTGTAGTATATGGTCGGACGAAATTTGCGCCAACTACCGTGGGATAAGCCTCCTCAACATCGCCCTAATTCGACCTTATCAGTGTGACTTTAGGCCTGGAAATCAACAACTGTTCAGATTTTCAACATGCGCCGAATTTTTGAAAAGACCCGTGAAAAGAGGATGGACACACACCATCTCTTCGTCGATTTCAAAGCACGAAAAGGAGCTGCATTTATACCGCAATGTTCAGACATTGGTAACCCCGCAAAACTAAAAGGTGCTAGTTTGGACTGAGTAGGCATAAATTTCCGTCCTGCTATATGCTGCAGAGGCATGGACGATGAGAAAATCTGATGAGTCGGCGTTAAAAGTTTTCGAGAGAAAGGTTCTGAGGAAGATTTTGGTTCCTTTCGCAATGACGAATACCACAGTCGATGGAACGATGAGCTGTCCGAGATGTAAGACGACATTGATATAGTTCAAATTAAGAGACAGCGGCTACGCTGGCTAGGTCATGTCATCCGAATGGATGAAAACATTCCAGCTCTAACAATATTCGACGGTGTAGAAGCAGAGGAAGAGGAAGACTTCCAGACCAGGAGGAGAAGGACCTGGCTACACTTGGAATCTCCAATTGTGGCCAAAGTGCGAATAAAAGTGGCGCGCTGTTGTTAACTTAGCTAGAACCGCGTAAGCAGTGTCTACGTCAATAAGGAAAAGGAAGAATACACTTAACCCCCAAAAAAGCTTACTGTAGCCCTTCTTCAGGCATTTCAGAAGCTTATACTGAACATGACGGCTCAATCAACGAACTACACTAAAGAAGCCTGCACCAAAGACAGGCGTTGTTATTGTAACAAATGAATTCTGCTGAGTTAACAAAGGTCGAATTTAAATACGGCTATGACCAGTTTATTTATACCGGGCTCCGTAGGATTAAGAACAGGAATGCTGAGTTCGGTCGATAAATAAGTTCGGAGTAACACTATTCCCGATTACCGTGAACATCGAACAATATATGTTCCTATAACCGAATAGCCGGTATATGTGAGAACACTAAAAATGTTATCGTCAACCGATACATTCACACTGCCTTCTGGAACTTACCAATAGAACACTAAACATTGAAGCGAATCGTAGTGTGTTGAGTCAAAACCAGTCGTACCGCCAGACGTGGTGTTTCTGACGAGACTTAAACGGACATTAAGTTTAGACTACCAGGTCAAAGCCGAAACATATGACATTAAGTATGGTGTTAACGTCATTGGAGGTTACTACAGTTCTCTTAAAATTATAATCATGTACTAGATTCTGTAACTTCAACCTCAAAATAAGCTACGAACCGATTGTGTAGACTTCATTTCGACTTACTGTATTTGTACATATTTCTTTCAATGATTTCATAGGTACTAGTTCAGATGCTTCGGCAGAGTTAAACATACGGAGATATTTGCCGATGAGTATTCCCATGGCAATAATCGCATATCACACACAAAAACTTAACACTCTCTCCCCGAGCTGCTCACAAGCAAACCGCAAGAATTTCAAAACATTTAAACCTAACCAAATCTAATTGCCAACGAAATTTTGTCTCCACGGCAAACAAGCAACTAAGCTTATTAAATTCAGGACACAAAGGATTTTCTTGATACTTTTTTCCAGCTCTGACAAGACGGCAATGAGGCTGCTAAAATAACCAGAAACTTCCAAAGAAAGGCAGCGCAAAATATCTTAAGACCAAAAAGCCGACAAGAAAACGGTGAAATGTTCATACTACTCGTACTTGGCGTTAGAGCGCAAGTAAGGAGAGCAGGGGAAAAGCGTAATGGCAGCGCTTGTTTCTAAGACGCCAGACACACGCAAGGATTTTCAAAAACACTTCAACGAGATTAATTTGAAAGTTTGTTGAAAATGTTTCCGACTTCCAACGCTCGGACTCGCACTACACGCGCACTCACACCGAATGTAACTAGAGAGAGGAGGAGTGAGAGCATTTGCGCGTCACCAAACGCAGTGGTTACACTTCGACTGAATCCTTGGTGGTGGTGACGGTTATTGGCGGAGTTTGGGCATGCCATAGCAACCGCTATGAATTGTGTTGCACGGAGACAATGCCCAAATATGAGCGCATCCAAGCAGCGCCGCATGGAGCTTACATTTCGCTCTACGCATTTTGATATACGACTATCGCATGCGGTGGGAGCCGGCATGCTTTTTGTTTTTAGAAAATAGAAATAAATTCCGTTGAGATTATATTTATGAATTATGAGTTGAGTTATTGAAAAGCGCGAGCGCACGCAATGCTTTTCGGTGAACAATAAATAAATTTTTGCGAATCCATGGAGGTGTGTAGGTGAGTGGGTGTGCTTAGACAACTACATTGCATTCGTGGGATGTCATTGGAGTTATGAAGAAGGGAAAATATATAAAGTTTCTGTAATTTGATGACTGTAATTATATATAAAGATCAAAATGGAAACAGAGCGGTCTAACGCTGTAAACACGGTACAAAAGCAAGCTTGATATGATCATTTTAATCATGAATATTTTAAAATAATTTTAACGCAGGCAGAAATAAACTTTCTTCTTCTTTACTGACGTAGCCATGCTTATTGATGGAACCATTCGTAGAAGTTCACGCAAGTGAGGAAAGTTCTCCGGGCGCTGTTCACTTGGTAGGCGCCAGAAACGATACTTTTGCACATAGCTCAAGCAACTCACGACTTCCGGTTTTAGAACAATCCTCTGGGTAGCCAAAAAACAGCTGTTTGGCGAGCTAAAGTGAGAAGGCGAATCATCACTCGACACGCCACGTAAAAAACACCACAATGACAATGGCACAACTGCTTCAGATGAGAGAAGTAAACCTAAGCAGCTTCTTCCGTCCAAAATACTTGAATTATTATTGAAACAATCGTTAATCAATGTCAATTTAATAATTGGAAGTTTAGGCTAATAATTGTTCAGGGGACATATAGGTCAATTCCTTACACTGACTTTCATTATTAAGTAAAGACCAGTAAAGTAAAAATATTTGGATACTAAAAAGAATACCTTGGTTTTATATGCACAAATTTGTATGACATGCTTAGGAGAACTTTTTGGGAGCTTTCTAAGCACTTAGTGTTCTCATCGTAATTTCTAGGTAATCCAGAACATACAAGTATTTCACTTCGGCGAAACCTTCGAAGAGTGGTTGACTTAAATATACTCTTATTAACCCATCTATTCATCTAGCACAAGAATCCATGTAGTCTCGTGTTTAAGATTGAATAAAATTTTCCAAGATTGTAGAAATAAAAGGTTTTTTGTAGTTTAGCTTCCTTCAAATATGCTGGATCTCAGGCGACACTTCAAGTTTATGGATTACTGCAGTATTTTCCAGGTGGAAGTATTTACAGTTGGGAATTCGGCCGAGATAGCTAATAACGGTGGAAATAACATAAAAAGGATATCTACAAGTATATACGTCAATAGACAGGCGGCAAGTAAGGCAATAATCGCACATCGCATTACGTCAGAGAATGTCCTTAAAAGCAGGGAAACAGTAGAGCCACAAAGGAGTTCCGGGAAACGAAGCAGCTGAGGAGATTGCTAAAAGTGTCCTCCATCTCAAAGAACAAGAAATATGAAAGAGGAGATTGCTAAAAGTACCATCCATCTCAAAGTACAGGAAATATGAAAGTCACTAAAAGGGATATACCACTGGCAAGCGGATCAGAGGCAATTGAGAAGCAAAGTCCTCTCTCAACAAACAAAAACCAAACTCTATAAGTCACTCATAATTCCCGTCCTGCTACATACAGGCTGCAGAGGCTTGGACGATGTCAACAACGGATGAGTAGACGTGGCGAGTTTTCGAGAGAAAAGTTCTGCGAAAGATTTATGGTCCTTTGCGCGTTGGCCACGGCGAATATCGCATTCGATGGAACGATAAGCTGTACGAGATATACGACGACATCGACATAGTTAAGCGAATTAAAAGACAGCGGCTACGCTGGCTAGGTCATGTTTTCCGGATGGACGAAAGCACTCCAGCTCTGAAAGTATTCGACGCAATACCCGCCGGGGGAAGCAGAGGAAGAGAAAGACCTCCACTCCGCTGGAAGGACCAGGTGGAGAAGGACCTGGCTTTGCTTGGAATAACCAATTGGTGCCACCTAGCGAACAGAAGAAACGACTGGCGCGCTGATGTTAACTCGGCTATAGTCGCGTAAGCGGTGTCTACGCCAATTAAGAAGAAGAAGAAGAAGCGGATCGGAGCGAGATGGAATGTCTAAGTAAAGAAAGTATATTCAGGATCGCCAAGATCATATACAACATAATTTTCGGAAAACTCGCTTGCATCTTACTCACACGGTATCGAGAGGACTGCCGGACGGCAGTTAGCCTCTTGACAGGTTACAGCCTACTGGCAGTCGGAAGGGCATAAGTGATAACGGTACATGCAGAAAAGTTAACAGAAACACTGAAACATCTCCTATGCCTTTATCCAGCACTCTCTAGAACTCGACTGAAGTATCTAGAGGCTTCGGAGTTCAAAGGAAAAGCCAAAGTACCAAACGTAGACTTCAAGTCACTCTTAAAGTTCGCAAAAAAAAAGTTGACGTCCAGTATGACGAATTCTTCACCTCAAATTAAACTGAACCTTCATCTGGCATTACTAAGGACCAGTAGGTTTATGTATGGCCTGAGAGCCGGCCAGTGTAACCTAACCAAACCCTTCTTCAAAAATGTATTGCTGTATTGATATGTGAAGCTTTACATCTACATATATACTGAGTTATCGATATCTAACAGCATTTAAACATAAAGGCTGTTGCTTAGAAACTCAGTTCGAAGTCGGACTATAACAGTATTATACATAAATTTAACTTGAAGCCGGTACCAAGTTGAAAGTGATTCTGTTGTGTTAATCGAAAAGTCCCACTTGAAAATACTACACAGGTTTCTGCTCCAGTTTGAGTTTAAAGTATTTTTAATCCCTAGTTTAAGTCACCAAATGTAAGCTGTTTCAAATGTCGTGTATGGTCTGTAAGTGAAAAATCTCTCCCAAATATTTTAGGGGATTGGATGTTTTTTTCCTAGATTTCGTTCAAATAATTTAGTACTGAGGCTTCAAACTTTATCGAGAAACTTTATAATTTTTGAGCCTTTTTTGTATCTCTTTGCTACAATTACGGCTCAACAATCTGCCCCTTTGAAGTTTTTCATTCTGATTCGGAATCCATAACTGTTATGTTCCGTTTGCCTTGTAGTGCTTCGCTTGCGTTGTGTGCCCTTACGAGTCCATTTATATATGAGCTTGTATTATGAATGTATCTCTATGAGTGCGACATTGAACTGTCAGAAAACTGAAGAGTTTCTATTCAAAGTGGAATGAAAGAGTAGAAACAAAACTGACTATTGCTTTTGGAGCAAAGAAAGGGAAACTAATTTCGGACTCAATACGTAATTATAGCTGCTATAGCGTAAAGCAAGACCAAAGTTGTCAATAAAATGGAAATGAACCAAATTTTTGGGAACAAGATTTATAGGTCATAAATATCGAATGACCGCAGCGAGGCAAGAAAGTGCAGCGTGTGCGTTACAACCGCTAAGAAAATTAGGGCAGGTGGCAAGCTGAGAAGTGGAAAACGAAAAATAACAATAAAAACGGCATTAAAAAGCAGTAATGTGGCTGCCGCAACGATTTCAAATTGAGCTGCTTGACAAATCGCTTGAACTACCAATGCTTAAATTTGAGTTGGCAATTCAAAGGCGTGAAATTTATGCCATTTTAATAGCGAGGCAGCAAAACTGTCAAAGTGAAATTGAACGCTGACATAATTTCATAGCCGAAACCACGCGTAAAACGCGAGGCGACGGTTCAGCCTTAGGCCGGACATGTCAATTGGCCGCATTAAGTAATAATACCAAATGGTGTGGTTTTATGAATGAGTGAATGAGTGAATGAGTACTCGGATGCGAACAAATATGTATATGTATGTATATAAGTATATATGTTTCTATGTATGAAGGATGAATTCATTGACGTTGTAATCAAGTAATCAAGTGGTGTAATGAGAAAAAGTACAATAATTTGCACGGCAAGTATGATTGCTTTATCTTGATTCTTATCGCTTTGTTTCAATTGAAGATTTTGGCGTAAATTCTTCATTTCGGGGCGCACTTTGAGCACAGCTTATAAAACTACATACATATGTAAGTGGATAAAATGCAGTGGATAAGTAGTTTTAGGGATGACATTATCCCTCTCCTGCTATATGGTGCAGAGGCATGGACGATGGCAACATCTCATAAGTCGCCGTTACTAGTTTAAAAAGAAAGGTTCTGCGGAGGATTTATGGTTCTTTGCTGTTGATAGAACGATGAGTTGTACGAGATATACAAGGACATTAACATAGCTCATCGTATTAAGAGACGGTAGTTGCGCTTGCTAGGTAATGTCGTTCGAATGAATGAAAACACTCCAGCTTCGGCGCAGTACCCGCCAGGGGAAACAGAGGAAGAAGAAGACCTCCACTCCGTTGGACAGACTAGGTGGAGTAGGACCTAGCTACACGTAGAATCTCCAATTGGTGGCACACAGCCAAAAGGAAGAACGATTAGCGCGCTGTTGTAAACTTGGAAATCTACGCTATTAAAGAAGAAAAATACTCGATAGTAGGTGATTTCAGAGGCACCGACTTCCAAAAACGAAGTAAGCTGTCGTAAACAGATCGCTACAAGGTCGAGGCACAGATTCTTTCACAGAAAACTTTGCCGACACAAAAGAAGTCTTTATTAACTACGCTTCAAACAAGTCAACACAAGTTAAGACTGGGATAGTTTTCATACTTTTTATCACGTTTCCATACATTTTTGAAAATCCACCAAATACGAAATCTTTTCAGATTTGCTTTAATTTTTTCTTGTAACTTTCAATTTATAAGGTCTTAGGTCGAATGTGATCTCGTTTATTTGACACACTGGGCGCGTTTTCGTAACTAAGACGAAGATTGCATTCCAAAGTCCGTTGGAAAAATAATAAACTGTCTTAGACTAATAGTTACCGTAGGATATTGTAGGAGTTGTCATAGCGCACCTACCCTTAAGCTCCCACCTTCAGAAAATATGAAAAGTATGTTCGGCGGAATGTAGAACTTGCGCGGCGGTTGAAGAGACGCTGGAACATTATCTTTGCAATTACCTAGCCTTCAGCTGGCTGAGACGGGATATCCTCCATGGCTCTCAATGCTTCCACTTTAGAAACAGTGGACAGTTGAGGTGGAAAGAAACCAGCTAAAAATCTAAAACCACTGAGTTGTTGAGTAAGACTTAATTTAGTTGCCACCCGGGAGTCAAATTGGCCTAAAGATGGTCTAAGTGCGGCCGCCTGGGGTCTGGCACTCCTGCGTCTTCCTTTTCAACTAACTAAACTATAATTAGTACGCTATTTGTAACCCGAATCTTAATATTATTCCTACAACTGGGTGCGCATAAACTCTTCCAACGGCTCCAAAATATCTGTGCTGTCCTTTTACCTTTTTTTCCTTTCCTATCCGCTTCTGTTTATTTGTCCAGAGTGACATATGTTTCATTAATATACCCTGAACAGTGTATACCACGAGGTTTGTAAAACATCCGAAGGAAATGTCGGATAAAATACCTGTATAAATTATCAGCGTGACGACCTAGGTAGGTATGTAGGAGAGCAGCCCTGTTGTCTATCGGGCTCAATTAGCACTTGATGTGCCATTTTGATACACTGTTCGTAGAACCTTCTGTATCTGCTGTTATGATTCACCTTCTCTCTCAAACCATTTTGATGTTTCGATGAAGCTACTTACTTATGTCTGATATGCTTTTAATAGAAATCCACTCTAGGTTTGGTGCTTGATAGATTCCAAGTGTTTTGTGTCGGATCTGTGCTAGGGCTGGGCATTCACAGAGAAAGTGGAAAATTATTTCCTTGTTCCCTGCTATTCCGCAGCCTCGGCAAATGTCGTTGTAGGGCAATCCCATTTTGGACGCATGTTCCCCAAATGGCCAGTGCCCTGTTGTGGTAGCTGTTACTCTGTAGATACTTTTTCTTGACCTATTTAATAAGTCGTTGGTTCTTTTCCTGTCATATGTTGGTCATAATTAATTAGTTATGATGCATTTTGTAATGTTTTTCCACCTGTTGTTTGCAATTTGTTGAAATTGTCTATTGATCTCTCTTTTGATCGATCCAAGCGGGCTTGGAATTAGCTCCGCCTCGGATTCGTTATTTAAAGCCCCTGCCTTTCCCAAATGTTCCTGTGTCTGGGAACCCAGATCAAATCTAGTTGGAGCTTGTCTTTTATCGAGCTTAGTGCTTTCTTGCAGCTGTGGACTATACTGGAATATGTCATGGGTGAAGACAAGGCCAGGCTTTATGTATAGTATATTCTCGTGATTTTCCAATAGAACTTCGCATGCTTTTTCTATGCCCAGTACTTCTGCTTGGAAGATGGTGACGACCTAAGTCGGTTTAACCATGTCCGCCTGCCTATATAAATGCGAACTAGTTCCTCAGTTTTTAAGATATCGAACTGAAACTTTGCACACGTCCCTTTCCCTTTAAGTAGTTGCTCCTTTGTCGAAACCGTCGATATCGAACTACTATATCATATAGCTGCCATACAAACTGAACTATCTAAATCCAGTTCATGTACATATGTAAAACTTAAAGCTTCTCGCTGTAGTGCGACCGAAGTTAATGTATTTTCTATTTTAAAATGGAGTTATCGATGCAAGATTTGTAAGAAAAATATTTATGAAACAAATTATGTTTTTATCAAGATTTTAGCGTAAGAAATACATATTTACACATAAATACATACATAAACACACATAACTCTACATACATATATACTATGCCACACGTCTCACATTCGTTCTCTAAATTAGACGGTTGCTCATAAAACCGTTATATGTATGTTTTCTCGCCACCACTGTGTTGCTTAGCAAATAAACTTGCAGATTTTTTAATAATAAAATTTTCAATATATTTTATGTTCGATAAAAATATTCAATAAACCTACCGCTATTGCATCCATTACAGCATTCACCATGTTGACTATTGTTGTTGTACTAATGCACCTTTTTGCTATGTATGTCTTACTCAATATTTTCTTGGTGTTGACATTTAATTTGTTGAAATCACACAAACAGCTGCTTACAACAACAACACTAGCTAGTAAGCACACTCGCCACAAGCAGTCGATACCTGGGCCCGCTGGCCATCTAATGCCACTCGAGTGCGGCTAAAACACACACACACTTTTTAAATGGAATTTGGTTGTTTATGTGTGTTTGTGTGTGTGTGTGTGTAAGTTGGTGTGTGTTGGCTTGCTGAAAACACCGTTACGAGTGTTGTAGGTTGTGTTAGCCAAATTAATCCATGCAAATACGCCAAGCAACTGCTCTTTGTTTTTTCTTTCCTTCACTTCTTCTATAATAAAAGTTGTTGTTGTTGTTGTTTTTGCCAACCATCAGGTGATTAACACTTGACCAGTTGTTGTTGTACGGTTTGATCGGTATGTAGTAAATAGGTGAATTGGTTGGTAGCCAGCGCGCCTCGCTTGGCCGATAAGTGAGTGAGCTGCCGTGACACACGCACACACACAAACACATACATGGATGTATGTATGTTAATTCAGTGTGTGGCGCTCGTTTGCTGGTTTATTTGTGCTGCTGCAAATTGATTTCGTTGTAAAATGTTGTAAAACAACAACAACAAATGTTTGTTGCCGGTGAAAGGTGATGACGCTGTGTTTGCACACACACAGACACACATCTACAAGCAGTCGCAGCTGATTTGTTGTTTATTTTATTTGAAATTTTTTGTGTTTGCTTTTGTTTTTGTAATTTTTGTGCTTTCCCAGTTATGATTAAAATTGAGATTTCCTTGTTTGCACATAACTTCGTAGAAATTAATTTTTGACGATTTTTATTTGCTGTCGTGTCATTTCGGCGGATTATCACTTTAATCGCTTTTTTATATTTTTTTTTACTTTCCACTTTTTTCTTTTATTTGCCACTCGCAACTAATTGAGATTTCTGTTTGTTTTGTTAATTCGAAATTTTCTCACTTTTTATTTTATTTTCACATTTATTTATGATCAATTTCAATTACTTCGAGAATTGTCTGTTTTCATGTTGCTATGGAATATTTTACTTAATGTTCATTTTTAAAAAGTCAATAAACTGTAAAAGTAGTTAGTTAATAGTAGTTATTTTCATGTATAGGAGAGGACAAGGTGCTTGCATAAAATGCAACCAACCAGGTCACAAATTGGAAGAATGCACAAATCCGGGTTCGGCAAAATGTACGGTACATGGGAACTACCAAAATAAATGAATATTCTACAGGCCAACCTTTCACAGTAATTAGCTGGTACTTAAGGCCAAGCGACAGCATACAAGAATTTCAAGAAAAGCTCTACAATATTGCGTATACAGCTGGATCAACAGAAGGTCAACTAATTATCGCAGGAGACCTAAATTCGAAAGCCCTAGAGAGGAGTATGCTAAACACGGACTCGAGAGAAAAGCGCATTCTAGAAATGGCTGCGTGGCTTGATCTAATAGTGCTCAATATGGGAAATGCAACCACGTTTAGAAGACCGGAATGCGAGGAAACCACACCAGACATTACCCAAACTTCAGAACCCATGGCAGGCTCAATAAAGAAATAAAGAGTCCTAGAAGATTACACTGGTAGCGATCATCAGTACATTTCCGAGAAGCCGAGCAATACCAAGCAGAAAAAAAAAAGCTGAATGATGGCATCAATGATAGGAAAAACAAAAAATGGGAGGAACTACGCGAGGATGTTAACAAAACCCTTGAGGTCTTTGGTATAAAATAGTAATGAAAAAACTCGGTATTCGAACAAAGCCACTTGACTTAAACGCTGTCCAAATGGATGGTATAGTAAACGCACTCTTTCCCAAGCACGAAAAAAAAGTCACTGAACCAGAACAGGCTATAGACTTTCAGAAACCTCCTAGTTCACTCTCGAGGAACTGCAACTAGCCGCTAGCAAGTTCAAAATTAATAAATCGCTCGGCCTGTGTGGAATCCCAGTAGTATAACTTAAAACAATCGCCGCAGAACGACTAGCAGTGCTCTTAAATATGCACAACGCTTAGCTCGAAGCTGGAATATTTCCTGAAATTTGGAAGAAACAACAAGTTGTCCTAATCAGCAAAGGAAAAGGGGATCCCAATTTGCCATCTGCATACCGCCCACTACGCATACTCGCTGCGAGAAAGCTCTAAGAAAGGCTACCTAAACCTAGACTGTAAGCGACTATCAATGAAGCTGGGAGACTATGTCCCAGACAACACGATTTTAGATCCGGAAGGGTAACTCTAGGAAGCGTTCGTAACGTCATGGAATGTGTAGAAGTCGCAAAGCGTAGATGCCCCAAATACAAGCGAATAGTTTTGTTGGCGACTTTATGAGCTCGAATCGCCTTCAATAGCGTGAGATGGGCGCGCAAGATCGGCGCTTTAGAAAAAACATTTTAGAATCTCTGAATGTCTCAATGCCGTGGTGCGGAGCTATCTTAGTAACAGGAAACTGCTCTACCAGACCAGAGTGGGAACACGAGAAATAGCAGTTACAGAAATGTGGAACATTAGTTATGACGCAATTCTACTTGTAATACTTGAAATGCCAGAAGATTGTTACTTAATTGGCTATACGGACGAGATAGCAGCAGTAATCACAGCCCGAGACACAGAGAACGCCCGAAGGAAGCTGAATTAAGCCATGATACGAACGCAAACATGGCTTGACTTACATAATCTTCAGCTCACTACTACTGCTGACGAACAATTCCTAACGTCTAAGTATATTCTAAGGACACAAAGAGTAGTATATTACTTAGGCGTAAAACTGGGCCCCAGATTAACCTTCTTGGTACAAATCCAGCTCGCCGCAGGAAAAGCAATGAAAATCACTCCTAACTTAGCAGACTAATGGCCAATATAGAAGGGCCCACACAAGAAAAAAGTAAGCTCTTAATGTCAACAATCACCAGCGCCTTACCATGTGGAGCAGAGCTTTCATAGTTCTACACTTATTATACCCTGAACAAGGTACATTAAGTTTGTCACGAAGTTTGTAACACCCAGAAGGAAGTGTCGGAGACCTTATAAAGTATATATATAAATGATCAGTATGTTGAGTTGAGTCGATTTAGCCATGTCCGTCTGTCTGTACATATACGAAGTAGTCCCTCAGTTTTTAAGATATCGCTTTGAAATTTTGCCAACGTCATTTTCTCTTCAAGAAGCTGCTCATATGTCGGAACTGCCGATATCGGACCACTGTAACATATAGCTGCCTTACAAACTGAACGATCGGAAAAAAGTTCTTGTAGGGAAAACTTTTGCATTTGACAAGATATATTAACGAAATTTGGTACAGATTATTTTCTAAGGCTACAATGTAATCTCCGAAGAAATTGTTCAGATCGGTTAACTATAGCATATAGCTGCCATACAAACTGAACGATCGGAAAAAAGTATATTCACAAAATTTGGTACAAATTATTTTCTAAGTCCAATGTAATATCCGAAGAAATTGTTCAGATCGGTTAACTATAGCATAAAGCTGCCATACAAGCTGAAGGATCGGAATCAAGTTCTTGTATGGAAAACTTTCACATTTGACAATGTATCTTCACCAAATTTGGTATAGATTATTTTCTAAGGCAACAATGTAATCTCCGAAGAAATTGTTCAGATCGGTTAACTATAGCATATAGCTGCCATATAAATTGAAGACATAGTTACTAAAAGAAATGCACCTGTAAAGGGTATATTAGCTTCGGTGCAGCCGAAGTTAATGTTTTTTCTTGTTTTTGATTAAACACATGTGACAACCCTTTAAATAATTTTATTTATAACTTTATTTACTTAATAAATTTCATTAGAACACAAGATTGGCTTTGTCAACTTTTACTCCAAAATTTATTTTGAAGATGTTTTGCAACTCAATAACTTTTGTAAACAAAATATTTTTTATACTTTCTCTTGATACACAATTTAATTAACATGTGGCAACCCTATAAATAATTTTATTTATCATTTTGTTTACTTATGAAATATTTAAGCACCATACATTGCGTTTTTAAACTTTTTTTCTTAAATTTGTTTTAAAAAACAGTTGGCAACTCTATAATAAATTTTTTTACCAAATTTTGTGGATATTTGCTCTTAGTTACTCAATTTTTATGTAACTTTTATAGTTTTAGACCAAGTTTGAATTTTTTAATTAACTACATACATGTGGCAACTTTTTATTAATTTTATCAGTGATTTTGTTTACTTAACACATTTTATATGCACACCAAATTGGCTTCATTAACTTTTTTTTTTAATTTATTTTGAAGACATGTGGCATCTCTATAATTTTTTTTAATATTTTTGTAAACTTTCGCTTGAGTACTCAAATTTTACTTAACTTTTATAGTCTTACACTTATTCTTAATTTTGATTTAACTAAATACATGTGGCAACACTTTTCTTAATTGTGTTTATGAACTCAGAAAATACTTTCAATGAAACAGAAAACAGCCAAAAGCAGATAAAACATGCTTATTATCGTTATCAATATCACTCCAAATATTTGCGGCAATAAATTGAGAAAGTGATATCTCTCGAAAGAGCCGCTTTAAAACGCCATAAATATTTATAAACATTTTTAACAAATACAAAAGGTCATAAACCGTAAATAAATGTATTAAATTCGCGTCCCTGACATATTGTTGTTTTTACATTCATTGTATATGTTTTTAGTCACACAACACGCCTGCGCGCCACAACCTGTTCCGGCGATAATCGCATGCAACAACAAAACCAATAACAAACTAATTTAGCATGCGGTGTTTCACCGAATTTCGTATGCTTTTTATATCTCGAACGTAAACGATCGTAATTAGATACGTTGATTTCATTGTTGAGAATTTTAAATTCGATTATTGTTGTTTTCCTCGCATTTTACATTGTTTACTTCTTAACTTTTATTTTTATTTTTTGTGACTGTTGGCCAGCCGAGCGCGTAAATTCTTTTGATCGCCAGAGTTGATCAACATGCTAAAATTAGCGAGATTATTTTTATTTTTTTGTTACTTTTATTCGCATTTAGTTTTGTTTTTTTTAGTTTTTTTGTTTTATTTTTTTTTTTTAAGTTTTTCGTTTATTTTCGTACATTTTCGACTTCTGTGCGCTAATTTCTGTGTCGTCTAAATGTTATATGAAATTATTTGTTTTTGTGTTAATTTTTGTTTTTTTTTTTTGGCGGCATTTGCTAAAACGTTTTTTCGATCAATGAAATAGTTCATTCTCGACACACTTTTGCTTGCAGAAAACTGGTTTAGACACACGATTCGGAAATTTATTTTAAACATGTGAGTTTTAACTGATTTTAATTCAACGGCCATGCGCTCTAATTCATTTCAATGAGAGCCATTTTGAATGGAAGCTTTGGATTTGTTTGAAATGTATACTTTTCTTTAGACAATAATAAACAAAAAGTACACCCCTTACTCTCCAAACCACAGATGTTCTAAAAATCAGTATCAAAAGTGCATTCTTGTTACCTTACCGTTCGAAACTGTTTCATTTTTATACTTTCGCAACATGCACACTTATATAAATGATCAGTTTGCCAAACCGATTTGATTTCCAAGTAACTATGTATCCGTCCGTTTGAGCTATAATTTAAGTAAGGCTTTAGATATCTTAATGAAACTTGGAACACATGTCCCTTGGCACCACAAAAAGGACAGTATTGTAGGTGAGGTAAATGGTATCATTGCCATGTCCAAAAAATTTTATTTAATTTTAAAAAAATTTGTAAAAAATAAAAAAATATGAACGTGGTCCCACCTCCTAAAAAGTTGTATGTACATGTCTCTCGCTAAACTAACCAAAATTACCCAGACGATTTTTTTTCGGCAAACAAAAATTTGTAATTAAAAAAAATATAAAAAAATGTTAATTAAAAAAATTTTGATTAAAAATAATAATAATAAAACAGAATATAATAATAAAAATATTTATAAAATAATAATAAAAAATTTTAAAAAAAAAAAAAAAGAAAAATAAAAAATAATTTAAATAAAAAAATTAAAAAAATAAATAGAAAATAAATTAAGTTTAGTTTTTACTCAATTATATACCACATATTTGTATATGTGCATATGTGTGTGTATTCATGTTACAGTTGCAAGCACATAAATTTTCAATTAGTTAAATTTGTTTCAATACTTGTTATAATTCGTCCACTCGTAATGAAAATAGGTTAAGCTACAAATCGTGTCATAATTCAATAAACAAAACAAAACAAAGTACATTTTATACTTAAGATGATACAGGGACTTATACTTGTAGGAGCCGGTATCAAAATTGGACAATGGACAGGGTATTGCTTAACATTAGGTAAAATCCTACATCTCAGTAGCTAATCAACCCATCTGGCACATTACCGTGTTACGAAGTTTTTATGCTACAGTGTGCATACATAGGTAGCCTTACATATGTCCACTCTTTCTTCCCATATAATGGGTGATCCTAGAATGGGTGCTTTTTTCAATGGTCTTGTTTAGGCAGATCACGCGTGAGTCTTGTCAAGCTGTCAGTATTATTTCTGTATTGTTTGGCGTTCTTTCATGAAAATCACCCAAAGAATGTGTTTCGCACGCTTCGCTCAACTTATGGTGAACATAATCGGCATATTGAGCGCACTATTCGCAACTTCATCACCCATCTTGGGAACCAGAATTCATTATTGGATAATATTCAACCGAATAGAACACGTTCAGCACGCAGTAAAAAAATATAGCAGTCACAGCTGAGAGTATACACGAAGACCGTGGAGCGTCGATTCGGCGCCGTACGCAGCAACTCGGACCTGCGTATGGAACGACTTGGCGCATTTTATGTGGAGGTTTTAAATGGAAACCGTAAAAAATACAATTTGTGTAAGAAATAAGGCCACTCGGTCTTCCCAAGCGACATTGCCTCGCTCTATCGACCTTTGAAAAGTTCCAAGATGATCCGAAGTTTTCGAGCCTAACTTTGTTCAGTTATGAGGTTCATTACTGGGTCAATGGGTATGTAAACAAGCAAAATTGCCGTATTTGGCACGAAAAGCAAACTGAAAATATTCAAGAGCTGACACCTCATCTAAAAAACAGCGATTTGGTGTGGTTGTGGAACGGTGGAATTATTGGTCCATACTTCTTCAAAAATGATACCTGTGAGAACGTAACCATCAATGGCGACAGTTAGCGCGCCATTATAACCGACTATTTAATGCCAGAAATTGAAGCTCGTGATCTCGGCGACATTTGGTTTCAACAAGACTGCGCCACTTCTCACACATCGCATTAATCAACGGATTTATTAAGAGAACACTTCAGAGAGCAGATAACTTCACGTTTTGGGCCGATCGATTGGCCACTAATATGGTGTGATATCGCACCGTTATACTTTTTTCTGTGCGGATATGTAAAGTCTAAAGTCTATGTGGACAATACCGCTTCGATTCAGACGTTTCGCTCCAAGGCGAAATCCTTGAATGAGTCATCGAAAATTGGATTCAACGAATGTAGCCAACATATGAAAGAGATAATATGTGACCTGGTCTACGGAAAGGGGGCTTAGGTGTCAAAAAATCAATTTTCACTTTTTAGTTGATTCGGATGGAAGATAAGATGCTTTTTCACGTGATAGAATCCAAAAAGTCATAACTTGTTTGAAAGTTCCGTAAAAATGTAGAGAAAGAAGAGTAAACAGACAACAGCAGCTGCGCGGTATTAGAGTAAACGTCACTGCTTCAGTGTTACTGTTTTAAATGTTCAACACTAGCAACTTACACGATGAACTATAATAATATTCCGACCAAAAACAACTGGACTCCTTGAAGCCTTACTGGACTCCTTGAAGCCTCTGGAAAGGAGAACAATTAATGAGATAACGAGAAACTGACGAAACGAGTTGTTTATTTTTAACAGCTGTTTCCCAGAAAACTAGTTTTCGAACGTTAGCTCCCTTTTCGTAGACCAGGTCACATATTTGAAAATTAAATGCCAAAGAATGTTCTTTCGAATGATAATAAAGATTCCCCATTAAATTTTGAAGTTTCAGTGTTTTTTCTTAAAAAAGGAGAAAACCTCAAAATGGATCCCCCTTTATAATGAAAAAAATCTTTCTGAGCTAATGAGAAAATCCCAAACCTTCTTTTGTGCGTTTCTTCGCATTAAAAACTTCCATTGCTAAACAACTATAGCCCTTACAATCCTTAATGGTTGCTTTTGGTTAAATGTTCGGCAAAAGTCCATTGACTAAGTGTTAATTTATATACTTTTTAGTCTAAAACATAATTCAGTAAAATAGCAAATTGTTTACATATTTACTAATTGTAGAAATTAAGAGGCTGCCCGAAAGGCCTACCCTTACATACATACATATGACGTGAGTTGTGCTTTTTCAACATTCCATAAAAGCTTGTTGACTAGAATAATGACAGTATGGCATCATCACTGCTTTCGAAGCTCAAATAAAATTCGATTTTAATAACACCAAAGCAATATGAGTAATCGATATAAAAAATTTCGACTTAATTAATGAACGAATTGCCAATTAAGTTCTTTTCATTTGGTAAAATTTACGCAATCCAACACATTTATGGTGAGTTTGAATTATGACACCGCTACTCGTTAAAGCAAACAGCCGAATACACAACGATTACACACAAATAAATAAAAACATACATTTTTTGGTTTCTCACATACATAACGCGTAGCTACTATACTCGTCGCACCGACTGTTTCGTCAGCTAAAATGTCAGTTAAAGTGCGTGGGTCGATTTATTGGTTGAAAATTAAAATTTAATGCAAAACAAATGAGCGTTGATTGTGTGAGGTAGGCAACTGGAAATTATTTAACTGAAAAATGTGTAAATTAAAGCTTTCACAGAGTCAAAAAAAAAAAAAAATTAAAAATGCATATTTACATACTATATGCATACAAGTAAAGGAAATAGCCCGTGTTCACAAAAAAATTAAAATAATCGTTGATTATTAAGTGGCTCGTTAAACGCTCAATGAAATTCATTTTACAGGTCATGAGAAAATTTAAAAAAGTTTATTCGCGCAATAAATACCGCGCACTGATTTTAAGATTTGCTTATATGTTTAATCAGACAAAATATTAAATAGTGCATATGTATATATGTATATACAAACATATATAAGAAAGTCGAATGCCCGAGATAGCAGATTTGCCAGGTTCAAATCCAAGCTGTGAAATTTCTGTTTTTTGAGCGACTGTCCTCTTCAGATATGTAGTATGAAGCGACTCAAAATTTGTAAAGCCCTCCGCTAAATATAAACAAGCCTTTGCAGTCAGAAAAGCGACCGAGATAGCTGACAACGTTGGAAATAATATTGAAAGTATAAATACATATGTACATACATACATACGTCGATAGACAGATGGAAATTAAGGCAATAATCTCACATTGTAACGAAATAGCTGATCAAATTGCCAAAAAAGCCATTCGTCTGACCATCAAACCAGTGCAGCAAATACGGAATTTCACTGAATACGATTTACAAAGAAATTCCGAAAGGATTGACATATTATACATAAATGCAAGATCGTCAAGATCATGTGCAAAAGCTCACTCTCACGCACTCGAAAGGATCGCAGTAACAACGTAGGAAGAGAGAGAGAGAGAGAGTTTGGAATCTATCGCATGCTTCTGTCCAGCATTGTCTAAATCTCATCTAAAACACATATGTGACCTGGTCTACGAAAAGGGGGCTTAGGTGTCAAAAAAAAGGAGAACAATTAATGAGATAACGAGAAACTGACGATTATTTTTAACAGCTTTTCCCAGAAAACCAGTTTTCGCACGTTAGCCCCATTTTCGTAGACCAGGTCACATATGTGTTTGACATTTCAAGGTACCAGATGAAGTATCAAACTTAGATATCAAGTCGTTCTTAAAGTTCGCAAAAAGCGTTGACGTCCTGTGTGACGACCCATATTTGTCCAGAGTTCTTCTTAACTGAGTTAATTGTCTCTGAAAGTTTTAAAAAAGTATATAGAATATGTATGTATCCGTTCTTCTCTCTACCATGAATTTCAATCGTATGCTAGATTCTTGATTTGACTACCACGTTATTGGACTCTAGATATGTCGATGTCCAAATTCCTTCCTCAGGTTAGAGCGGTTCTGCCTTTCCTTCATCTGCTTTGTGGATTCCAGTCGATAGCGTTTCGAGTGATTGTGCCTGAATCTTGTCCCAGAACTTGTTCGAGCCAGTCTCAATTTGTTGTGAGAATTCCAGCCCGCAGGCGTGTTTGATTTGTGCGTGACCACAAGTCCGTGTTAGAGACTGTCACCGGCCAGCAAATGCGACAAATATTGCGAAGACAATGGTTTCTGAAAACTTGCAGGTTATGTATGTCAGAGGTTACGAAATTTCGTGCAGCTGTATAGAAGTGTGGGCCTAACATTGGTGTTGCATAATTCCAAAATTTACTTCAAGCTCAGGCGGGTGTTTGGATAAAATAAAATAGTTTAAAGCAATACGTAGATATACAGGAAACGTCAAAGGCTCTACAAAATATAAATAATCGGTTTGACGAGTCGCTTTAGTCGGTTCGTCTGTCTATATATACGCCAATTATACCCTTAGATATCGATCTCTAGCAATTATTGTTTATACACGGTCTTCACTACTCCATAAACGAAATGTGATTGATGGGTTTATACTACAGACTGTACCCCGAAGTTCGCTCCTGAGCGAATATAGCTCACCGGCATCTTTTTAAAGAACACAGCGAAGACTTTTCAAGCTCAGATTATAATATATAAGTATATCGAGTTGGACCACTAAGAGTTGGATAGTTAATCGTAAAGCCTTATAAAGTGGACACATCGAACAAAACGCTCAAAACGTAAACTTTGAAGTGATTATATCCAATAATAATGAAGATACTATACTGATGTATGATGGTTTATATGAAGATATAGAACGTTTGAGAATTTTTATACATCTCCTTCCTTGTCTTCCTATAATAGTCGCCACTTTTGTTTACTTTCTTGCAAAGTAAAGCGTAAAATACGCATTGATGTGTCTCTAAAGCCGGGGCAAACCAGATTCGCCGCGCTCTATGCCACTAAACCCCTCAAACAAAGCGGAAAACATATGTATACATGTACAGTAAAAATAAATAAATAAGTGAAATAGCTAAAAAAAGCAAAAGCAATGAACTTGAAATTGTTAAAAATCGCACAACAACAACACAAACAATGTCTTTGTAGACAGAGCGCTGCAGTCGCCGTGTTAAAAGCGAAACCAAACACAGAAATGGCTAAAACGTCGCCACGAATATGGTCAGGCGGGTCTGCCGCGAGTGAATTCCGCGAATTGCCCGCAACAAATCACACAATTTAACTCGCTCGCACTAAACGCCGATAAGCAGCCGCAACACAGCAGCCAAGCGCACAAAACAATAACAATAACAGCAAAGCCGTAGCATAAACAATAAAACAAAATCGCGTTAACATCTGCCATATATGGCCTGAACCGGGTAGCGCACTGGGAGACGACGCGCCCGCCGCCCGCACAACCTCACCTTTTCGTTGTCAATGCCAAAGCCGAGTTGAGCTGAGTCAATACCAGAAATAGATGCCGCGCTGTCGTCATTGTTGTCGTCTGTTTGCTGCTCTTGTCGCGGCTTTTGTCGTCTATCCTCCGCCGTCGCCCCAACAGCAACAACAACAGCGACTGACTATGTTTGCAGTGGCTGGCCAGTGGGCGCAATGGGACCAGTAGCTCAGCCGGTCAATAGACTTTCCGCCATAATTGTCCACATTGTATAAATAACATTTGCACTTTGTGGCAATGGCAAGATGCCTTGCCGCGTGCAACGCTCCGCCGTTTTGTGCCGGACTTTATGGACAATGAGGGCGATTACAGCAGTGACAAAATTAGCCATGATCGCTAGCGGTGTTCAACGACCAAGCGGAAGGGGTTTCTGAGTACAGTAGAGGCCCGCTAATCCGAACATGGCCTAATCCGGATTCCACTGTAATCCGGACAGGGTTAAAAAACTCAAAATTTCTATTATGTCCCTTGTAATCCGGACCGACATTCTCTATCCGTATTCTCTAATCCGGATCACATGTTTACTATTCACTACATTCGCTTTTAAAACTTAACTTGTCTCAGTAAGGAAGTTCGTTTACATTAACAGCTGCAAAACAATTGAAACTCACAGCGAGGTCTCAAATTTGAGATGAGTTTGCTCTGAGTAACTTGTTGCTGTTGATCAGTAATCGTGGTTTATTTACGTGAACAATATAGTGTTAAAGTCGAGACTTCGTTCTTTTTTGGAAAAACACATAAATCGCTTTACTAAAACAGTAACGGTAACTTGAAAAATCACTGTAAGAGGTGTATCGCCTTCGAAGACCTAAATCGAAATTCACCAAAACGATATGTTTTGTATTGTCTGGGTTCAATTGGTTGAAGACAGCCGTTTTATAAGTCTTTCTCCAATTTCAAAAGTACAACATCCGACATCCGCCAGTTTTTCTAAAGATTTGACAATAAATATTCATTCATATCCATCGTTAAATGAAGGATCGATTTCTTGTCAATATTACACTAATAACATCTCAAAGCGAGGTAAAACATTCATGAAAGCTATTTACTGTAGTGGAGATTACAAAAAAAGTAGTGTCTACGTCTTTTTAGTTGAATATCAACTTAGTTCTGAGGGTTCTTAATAGATCTCACACTGTGCTAACTACGAAAGATTTGAAGTTTAATTTACAAGCTATTATAGTTCAACAGCAGATGTACTTCTCTGAAATGCATCTTCTTTTAGGATGGTATGCATCCATTCCGAAAGCAGAGCTGCTACCCAGGCCTTGTGAGCATAACTTCTTTAGTAGGAGCATCAAGCTACTTTCCTATTAAACTTGTCTGGATGCCTGGCCAAAGCGAAATCGTCAGAAATTTTAAAGCCGATGAACTTGCAAGATTAGGCAGCCATACGAAATTTCCTTCAGGTTGGGAACGAGCAGGGGTTCCTCTGTCTTTGCACATTCGATCGCTGGATCTATGCGCATAGCCGAATGTAAAAGATGCATTGAATGGCTAAGTCTTAGCAGACTCACATAGCTGCAATGATAGGCGTCCCAAATAGTACTGTCCCATTGGCACTAGCCCTGCGGGTAGGGGGGAACAGAATATACCCTGGTAGGCATGCCTGTCGTAAGAGGCGACTAAAATCCACATGCACTATGTCTGACATTTATCAGGTCTTAAACCTGGTACCACGGGGAGCAGTAATCCCTTTGAGGTAACTCTAATCTGCTCATTGGGTTTGGCCCTTTGTGGAGATTCGTGGTGGCTATGGTTTAGACCTAAATGCAAGCAAGGCATTTGTCCGGTGTGGAGTCGCATTGCGGCTGGATGCCGGGCCCTAGAGTACGGCAGAGGTTTTAGGTCGGCCTCGAACCCGACCAAGGCGGCTAGGGTGTTTACGTCCACCCGAACCATTTGGAACCAAGGTATAAGTGCAGGATGCATTCATATTTTGGTTCTCCAAGGTATGAGTGCTCAATGCATTTATGCTTTGGGGCCCTGATCAACGCATATCATTGATCTATGAGCTTTTAGCAATAGAAAACGCCGTGAAGTTAGCCTTCGCAGGCAGGTATTCACGTAAAACCACAACGGACTCTGTCCCATTGGCACTTACGAGGTGAGGCTAAAAATTTAAAAAAATTTTTAAAAATAAAAGATGAGATGCAAAGCTCTGGACACTTTCTCCTCCCCTGTCCAGCTTTCGCCAGTGTAAGGTTGAAGCATCTTGGTTGCCATATATTTCACAAGCCCGACGAATCAGCTGGAATTGATATTAACCGCCTCAATAAATTTGTGGCTGGCTCTAGGCGTTTTGTCGATATGCGACAAAGTTTATGATTAATACCTAGGAGTTTTGGGTTTATGGTCTAACGAGAAATCAGCCAATTTACCTAACCTAAGTTGCAACACTCTGTTTTCAAAAGAGATACACGTATAAGGCAATACTTGGAGGTAGGAAAGAGATCGTTGAAGTGTAATGTTAAAATGTAATTTGTTTTTGTTATTGTATTTGTTTATCTATAAAAGTTACTTGGGATATACATAACTACTTTCCTAAATATTTTCAAAATACGAGGGCTGCTATATATATTCTGGCCTAGGGCAACACTAAGTGTTGCCAGGTGCAATCTGACATTTCCATTGGAAAGTTTGACATTTTTTAGCATAACATCACTCAGAACGTTTTGTCATTTAATCGTGAATTGTTTTATTTACAGGGAATTAAAAAATTCATCTCGGCCAAAAAATGGAATTAACTCGTGAACATTTTCGTGCGATCATTTTTCACAACTTTCGGCGTGGATTATCACGACAAGAGTGCATCGATAAACTAAAATCTTTGTGTGGCTATGAAGCAGCATGCTATAGCACTGTGAAAAACTGGTACAACGAGTTCAATCGTTTCCGACGCTCGCTCAAAGACGAATTCCGTGAAGGTCGTCCAAAAACAGCCGTTGTGCCAGAAAACATTGATGCCGTACGTGAACTGATAATGCAAGACCGTCATGTAACATACCTTCAGATAGAGGCAAGCCTATGCATTTCTCCCACCAGCATACATTCGATATTGCATGAACACCTGACCGTAAAAAAGGTTTGTTCTCGTTGGATCCCGCACAATTCGACTACCGATCAAAAAAAGGCTCGTGTGGATTGGTGTAAAGAAATGCTGAAAAAATACGATCGCGGTGCTTCAAAAGACGTTAATAAGATCGTCACAGGTGACGAATCATGGATCTATGCGTATGAGCCCGAAACAAAACAGCAATCGACAAAAAAAAAGATAAAAAAAACAAAAACAAAACATTTTCGTTGATAAATATGCCTATTTACATTATTAGGCCAGAAATACATATAGCAACCTACGTATCGGTTTCATATTTTGTCATTAATCTTTCCTTCATACATTATACCTGTACTATATTATTTTTCTCTCTGTCTAAATTGATATAGTATAAAGATAGAAGAAACTTTAAACCATAAAGTTAGAACAAGGAATTTAAAGAGTTTATTTTTGATCATACGATAATCAATATTTTTGGACTTTGACGTTTATTTGCAGAGAAAAGGAATTATAAAATAATTACGTCATTTTTGACACGGGTTTAATTTACATAAGTCAAATCTAAAGTTTCTTTCTTAAAAATTAATCATTAGTCGAATCTATTAGCTTTATAGAAATGGTAGTTTCATGACACAACTTGAATTATTCAAACTTAAAACCAGTCTAAGGCCCAAATCTTCGCTAAATCTAAAAGTAGCAATAAATATAGTAAAATATTCATTGCTATGAAATTCACTTCAACTTAAACCTATACTTAACATTATAAATCCTGAAAAGTCAACAGCATTTTATGGAATTGCTAAATATTAAAGTCACTTCGGTTAAGTGGAGGATCATTAATTAAAAGTTTTTGCCAGTCTTGCCAAGCTTTAATTTTAATTGCAGGATCTGATAAGAGTCTGGAGACAATCAAAACTATTTAGCATCTGTGTGCCACAAATACATACATACATAAGTATGTACATAATAGTGTGCATACATATTAATAGTATAAACAAGTATTGTCACTGGAATTTATGCACGCCAGCAAGGAGTATAATTCGTTGTAGCGTCGATCAGATAATGAGAGCACGCCAGCCTCGCAGCCGGCAGCAACTAAATACAAAATTAATTACCCACTGATAAATGTTATATATACACATGATATACATATATACTTATATTTATATGTATGTATATGTATGTGTATTTGCAGCATTAATTAAATATTTGCTTAACCCCATGCCGTTTATCTGTGTAATTGCATAAAGAAAAATATTCGCATTACTTACTTACATAATTGAACTGTAGCGTAATGAAATCGTAAAGCTTTTCAATTTAACGGTAATTCTTTAAATGCAGTTAATACATCACTTTTAGTGCATTTTTTGCGTTAACAATTGAGATTAATTAATGAAGTCATTTGTACATGCAAACAGCGGACAGTGAGTTGACTCGTTAAACGAGCGCGAGTGCCGGACCCTGTAGTATGTAGAGGGTGGAACAAAAGCAAGTTGACTTCTATGTATATTTTAAAGGAGAAAGAAGTAAAGCCCGAATGTCTTGTGGCTAATAGAAAAATACAAAAAAAAATGTAGAAAGCGATTCCATATTTTTTAAGGATAATAATTTTTCCGATAAATACTTAAAAGTTGTAATTACAACGTTTTTAATTACATAAAATATAAGTCTACATATTTAATTGAAAAGTAGTATTTATTTAAATCCAAAATAACTACTGCTGAAGAGTAATTATTACGGGTAATTAAATACTATAAATAATTACATAATTACAATAGTAATTACAAACTCAAATCTAATACCTAAGATAATTGCTGATGAAAAATTAACAGCTCTTAATACAAAATTACAATTGTAAGCAAAAAATTACATGTTATATAAAAATATAATTACTACAAGTAATTAAAATTGAAAATAAGTAACTAATGTTACAGTTATAACCAAAAATGTGTACATAAGTAATTTGATTTACGAATTATTTTGTATTTAATACGAATATTAATTACAAATAAAATGTAATTAGTGCAAGTAATTAAAAGCTGTAATTAACTGTTATGTAACTATAATTCTAAAAATTTATATGAAAACGAAAAACAAATAATAATTAAATATAAAAAATATCTTGAGGTATTATATTACAAAATGAATACATTGAAAACCGACAATTATTCTGATAGAAAATGATTACTTTTGAAAATTAATTACTACGGTAATTGTAACTGCACACTTAAAAGGGATTACTATGAGTAGTTAAAGGTTGAAATTATGTGAGTAATTAAAGGTTGAAATTTCATAATTACAAATGTAATCGAAAATATATATGTATGTAATAATAAAAAATACGAAATAAAAATAATTATCGTTAACATATAATTATTAACACTTACATATATGACTTATAAAAATTAAGTACTACATAAATTTTATTTGGAAATTTAAATTTGTAATTAAAAGGATTAATATAAAAAATAATTACTGATAATATACAATTATTATTTAAAATTAATATATTATTATGAAAATTAATTACTACGTAAAATGTAATTGTATACTTTTATTTGTAATTAAAAATTTTTTTGATATCAAAAGGAATTGAGCAATTAAACGCTGTAATTCCAAAATGTAATTAAAAATGCAATCGAAATTATAATTAAAAAATTAACATAAACAAAATATTGCTGAAAAATAATTACTACATATAATTAAAAGTTGTAATTACATAACTAATATCGATAACAAATAACTATGATGAGTAATTAAAATGTTTAACCATATAATTATTAATGTAATCAAAAACAGATAAATGAAATGAAAAAATAATTACTAATGGAAGATAAATACTATATGTAATTAATGTTATAACTGCTATATGCAAAGTAATAAAAATTTAATGAGAAGCTTTAATTGCATAACTTACACCGATAAAGAATCATTACTACAAGTAGTTAAGGGTTTTAAGAACATAATTACTTATGCGATCGAAAACAGTTAAATAAAATCGAAAAATGTACTGATGGAACACAAGCACTATGGGTAATTGCAATAATTAATTACATAATAACAATTACAGCGATTACCACTTTCGTATATAATGTAATATGACTGAAAAATATTGAATATGAAATTACTTTTTTCATTACTGGATTACTAATTACTTTCCGATGAAAAATAATTACTACGTGTAATTAAAAATTTTAACCGCATAGTTACTAATGTAATCAAAAACAATTAAATAAAATTTAACAAAAAGTACCTATGGAAGATAAGTATTCTTGGTAATTATACGTTGTAATTATATACTATGTAATGTGACTTTAAAATAATGTTAAATATGAAATTACTTTATTTATTACTGGATTACTAATTACTTTCCGATGAAAAATAATTAATCAAAGACAAATATATATAACAAAAAAGTACTCATAGAACATATTAAAGTAATGATAAGTAATTAACATGTGTTAATTATATTCGATCAATACTTTTTTCTTAATTATGTAATGACATTAGGTTTTCACATACTAATATGACTTGCAAATAATATTAAATCTGAAATCATTTATTTATGACTAGATTACTTATTACTTTCCGAAAAAATAATTACACGGGTAATTAAAAATTTTAACAGCATAATTACTAATGTAATCAAAAACAGTTAAATAAAATTTAACAAAAAGTACTGATGGAAGATAAGTACTCTTAGTAATTTTATGTTGTAATTATATAAATAATTAATTACAACGTTTGAATACATACAATTTTTATACGCTAATAAAACTTGCAAATAACACTAAATCCGGAATTAATTAAATTATTAATTACTTTCTAGATTACTTATTATTTTTTTATATTAGAAAGGAAACTAAATAGTTTTCAGTTGAACAAGAAATATGAAATAATCGCTAAATACTCAGTAGAATTGCTTAAGGGGGTATTCTACTCTAGAATTTTGAAAAATTCGATTTTTTTTTTCATTTGTTTAAAGTTTAGACCCTTAAGAACATATCCTCAAAAGGATTTTTAAAAATTAAAATTATTTTAAGAGCTACAGTTACTTTAGTGACGCAGCACCTAGCCCGGTTCCGCCGTATCGAATTTTTTAAACGCGTTTTTCTCGAAACTACTTTTTTCCACACGGTACCGGCATTATCTCAAGTTCTATACAACCGATTTACTTGAAATTTTATGTGACCCTTCTTTATATAATCCTTTATCGTTCCTACCAGCATCGTATCCAAATTTTTGTTTTTAATATTTGAAAAAAATTCAGGAATTTCAAAAAAAAAAACGTAAAATGATTTTTATTTTCAGGCAGTCGCCATTTTTCAAAGATTTTTTTTTTTCGTGTTCCCTGAGGTAGGGACTATAACAGCATCTTTACTGATTAAAAATTTCTTTTGATTTTTTTTTTCAGACCACCAGGAGAGTAAGGATCAATGTCACCAGCATGCGCCATTTTTTCACACCTGTCTCTCCCCCCCTCTAATTATTTAAATTTTTAAATTTTTTTGTAAAATATTTTTTCTGTATTCTTAGATATCAATAAAATTACCATAAAAAAATTTATAGTAAAAATATTTTTTGGTTTTTTTTTTTTTTAATTTAAAAAACTGCCCAAAATTTGATTTCTAGATTAGAATACCCCCTTAAAAGAGGATTTAACGGTGAAATATTATTCTTATCTAACCTGACAATAGTAGCAGCCTAAAAGTAGTTGACTTCAGAAGTGTGCCAATTTTAACTCTTTCATCAAAATCTCTATACAGAACTAGATGAAAGAGTAAATAAAAAGCACAAGCCGTGAGCTGCACATGCTGTTTTGAGAGAGAGCTTACGGAATGAAAGTGTCGGCTTTAAGAGTCTACAAATACGTAGTAAAAATTTAAAACCTGCCACACCCTCATTTATATGACTTAAATATACTTGTATACTAAAAATGAGAGAAACCGAAGACGCCTTTTTATATCGAGGAGTTTTCACGCACCCCGACACTCTTTTTCTTCAAAGTTTAAGTAACTGTGTGAAAGTCAAAATCGCCTATAGGAGCCTTATAGGTGCCTTAAAAAGTCCATGTATTTGAACCACCCGCTACCTCACCGCCTGCATAGTCATACACGAATGCAAATATTTGCACACCTTCAATGCAGTTTGCACTCAATTCACTTGCAAGTATTTATTTACTGTCACTTAAACTATGCTGTAATGATTGTTGTTATTGTTAGTGCTAATGCAGTATTTAGTTGCAACGCTTGTGGCTGTGGCCGGTGCAGGCATTTGTTTTGTTGTTGTTTGCGTGTGTTTTGTTTACTTTGCCACAGCAATTGCAGTCACTAAAATCGTATTCAAGTCATTTGCGTGTTATCGCAATCATAAATTTTAATTGATTTATTGAACTGCGCTCGGAACGCCGCATGCGTGCCAAGAAAGAGTCCAGCAGCGGCTTATGGCGATAGGAGAGTCGCCTGTGCCGGCACTAAGCGCATGTGGGTACATCATGTATGTATGTATGTACATATGCCTGTATTTGTGGAAGAAGAAAAGAGTTTTCGCAGACAAGTTACAATCAAGCGACTTAGAGTCTGCTAGTTGCTTACAGCAAGGTTGCCACGTGATTTGAATGGAATTTTGACTATTAAAAAACTACCCACTACTAAACTAGAATACCCTTTCCAAATAAAGAAGCTTCAATGCAATTACTTGTTGTACATATGTATATGCTATAGTGATCCGATAATGTCCCGACAAATAAGCAAGTTCTTAAAGATCTAGATGCCAGCATTCTGTAGTTACAGCCTATAAAATTCAAAAAAAAAAAATTAAAACTAACCCAAATACATGACAATCTGATAGATCTGCTATGCTTTGTTATTCACAGCTAATTCAGAACCAGATCAGAGACCAGAGATTCAGATCTATTATTTAGGTTGAGGAGGCTGCTTGTTATGAAAGAGAAAATTTCCCTTTAATCACCCTTTGGATTTTCTTCGAGTATTATTAAGTTAAACAAATCTATCACCCACATGACAATCGCACGAGACTTTCTTTTAGAATAGTCTGAAACCCCTTACCGTGGAATCGGTCGTTAACATCTTGTCTCGTTGACAGAAAAGTTGCTTCCGAAAGCAAAAAAATAACAAGCTCGATCCAAATTATAAAGAACCTCGTATACCGGCCGTCATTTAAGATAAAGACTTGCACTAAGTCACCACTTTTGTTACAGATCATATTTTGGTTCCAAAACGAACCTTTATTTAAAAAACCATAAGATATTATATATCTTAAATAGTTGTCATGTAACGCTCTTCAACCAATTTTACGATTTCTTATAAGGACTAAATTACAAGCATAAAACTCAACACGAACAAGTAGGTAAGTTCATCCAAGTTGGAACCGACATCAATGCTGGAAGTAATGTTAGCCCGATAAAAGTCCAATGCTCAAAGTCCAAAGTCTTAATATGAAAATATTCTCTAAAAAGTAAATTTTGCTTTTTTCATAAGAAATTGACATTTTCAGCTGCTCCTTGTTGCACTGAAACCAAAAGGAAAAAATTTTCTTTTGACGTAAAAAAATAATTTCTATTCGTCCCGCCAAGCAAGAGCCTTTTACAATGTTCGAAAGAGAAAGGGCTTTTTAGACCCACATTCGCTAAAGATTAGACGTCGTGCTATATGATCTTTTTAGAGATAACAATTGGGTTGCTTTATTGAATGAAAATGTATCACATATCTCACGATTAGATCGATGGAATAAGCTCGAACATAGGCAATGCTATCTAAATTAAGATCAGGCATAAATTACAGGGGCTTCATTATACTCTGACTCAAACGTATTGCCGAGGAATCAAAATTTAACGGAAAACAACATAATGATAGAGAATGTCATTAAGGTTAGTTCAGTCTTCAAAAAAGCGACTGAAATTTAAAAGCATTGTGTGAGCGCGGCAGTAAGAACGTGACTATAAGAAGTGGTTACAAGAAGTGGTACCAAGAATGATAAAAATGTCATAGAATCAGTGTCGTCACATACCACTTTTAGAGAGCATTTAACACAACAAAATTGTAGAACGTGACGTCATGGAAGATAGGGAATTTCTTGTTTATAATTTCTATATAAGTTAGACGAATATAAAACCCTCTTTACCCCTATCCACTTTTTTACCTTCAAGGTCGCGTTTTTCACCTAGGAACTATGGAAATTAATATACATACATATATTTGAATTCTGTCATTCTTCATCCATGATAACCGAATATTTGATGCCTGAATTTGAAGCTCATGATCTCGGCGAAATTTGATTTCAACAAGACGGCTCCACTTCCTACACATCGCATCAATAAATAGACTTATTGAGAGAACACTTCGATGAGGTTTTGGGCCGGTCGATTGCCACTAAGATCGTGTAATATCACAAATAGACTTTTTCCTATGGGGATATGCAAAGTCTTAATCTCTGCGGACAATTCTGCTTCGATTCAGACCTTGGAGCATTCGCCAGTTACCAGTCGAAATGCTCGAACGCGTCACCGAAAATTGGAGCCAACGTATGGATCATCTGAGACGTAACTGGGTCCAACATTTGAAAGAGATAATCTTCAAAAATAAAAGCAAAAGAACGCTATTCCGAATGATAATAAACATAAACCCATTAAATGAGAAGTCTCCGTGTTTTTTTTCTTTAAAAAAGCACGAAACCTCGAAATGGATCACACTTTTTATTCGAAATCTGTCATTCTTGAAGCATTATACTTTTCGCAACACATAAGTTCGTGAAATTTGATTATTTTGTAGTCTTTTTATATGACAGCTCTTGTGTTCAAACCATTCAAATAAAGAATAGTGGGAGTCTTCACAGCCTCTCAGTACTGAGAAAACTATCTCCTTTGCCTTCAAGAGATCACAAATACACCAATGATACCTACAAGATTCAGTCTTGGTGGTTTACGTTGAGGCCGCTTCGTCTAAAGGATGGCAGTTTGTTAAAAAGAAGAAGCGAGAAAGTAGGCATTTTCACTATATATTTTCAATTTACGGCATCTGGCAAAGCAATGATTAACTGGAACTTGGTTAGCTGGAGCTTTTGCTAGCTTAGCGACATAAAAATGTTCAAATAAGTATTTTTAGCGGTGCAAAAAATTATACTAAAGAAAGAGTAAATGCAATCTAATCAAACGCCCTTTAAAGAAATAAAAATTATTAAAAAAAATAATATTTCAGCAATATAAATAAATAAAATATGGTAATACTGGCCAATGCGCGACGATTGCATGTTCTTCTATTCTAGTAATCTGGTGTTTACAAGTCTTTTCTATGGAATGGGCAAGTAATTATTACCACACTCAGTGATAGCTGGCGCAAATTGACATACTTGAACTCTACAATTATATACAGACGCGATTTTTTTCCAATTTTTTAGGTACTGAATCTCGGTAATAGACATTTCTTGCTACCGTTCAGTCTCCAACGACGAAGCTAAATGTCAGAAGAGAATATAGCAAAACTGCAGCAAGCAAAATAAATTTGATTTAGTAAGAAAACAGATAAATTTGTTAGCAAATAAATATTTTTCCCTCTGCCATTGGTAGCAGCCATTCGATTTGATAAGCCCAAGCAGCAAAAAATCGCAAATGTCAGGTAAAGCCGGCATTAGCATGAAAGCGACGCATTGTATGGCTAAGCATTTGGCGATAGCGGAAGTAAACAAAAATTATAAAAAGAAAAATCTTGCAAAGAGAGAAGTAAAAAAAAATGTGTGATAAGCAAGCCCGTGTACTGCCTGAGTTCCAGCGCTAAGCCGACTGTCTACCACTCAGTTGTGGTAGGTTCAAAGCAGCGTTATCGATAAGCGCTCGGCTCGCCTAAGGCGTTCTTGTGCTATTTGTATAACATATGGTACATATGTATGTATGTATGTATGTACATACGATTTATTTGATTAATGAAGGAAGTATTTTTTTCATTTCTCTTGTCTACCGATTCAGTTTGAAGTGAGTTGGAAGGTAATTGTGACGTTGGTTTCTCGCTTGAGACTATGTATATACTGTGAGTGTTAGGTATAGTTTAGTGGTAACTACTTTGTGCAGAAATTGTCGGTGTTTATGTAGGTTATGTATATAGAAGTATAGAACGTACTAAAAAAAATCAGAAAACGCGTGAACTTTTCAATTTTTTTAATAATGGTTATTTTGGCTTGGAGTATAATCTATGCCAAGTTTTGTAGAGAATTCTCATCTAATAAAAAACATTTTCCGTATAAAAGCTTGATTTTGATTGTTTGTCATTTTTATGATATAGTGCGCCGATATTGGGCATTCCGACAAATGAGCAGCGTCTTAAGGAGGTAAGGAGGTGTGCAAAATTTTAGAGTTATATTTCAAAAACCGAGGGACTACATATATATGTATGTATATATATTTTACAGATTCTCCGATCCTGTGTTTATATAATCCTAAATCTGGGATTAGTCTCCACAAGCGTTTTCCTTGTTACAATACTTTGGTTTTCGTTAAGCACACTGTATTTATTTCGTGACGTGCTTTCAAGGTTAATACTCCTGTGAGTTCGATTCTCTGAAAAATCAGTTTAAACCCTGTATAGTCATTATATTTGCTAATATCTGGAAGACTTCACGGCTTAAAAATAGTCATTAGGATTTTTAGGAAGAACAACGTATTTTTTACGACGGATCTCAGAAGAGAGTTTGTGTAACTATAACCTGAAAGTAAACGCAAAAAATTGTGTTTAGCGGAGAGAGTGGAGTACCTGTAAATATGTCCGTTTAGACTGTAAATCAAAACTTCGATCAAAACAAATTCCAATAATTTTAGAAAAAAAAGTACTCACAGAGAACGCTAATTCAACTGTAAATCACTTGAAAGCTTCCAGAAGTTCTCAAAAATCAAACAGCCGTTCGTAGGCTTGAAGCATGTATGAGCTCCGATTAACAAAATACAAATATCAAATGATGTAAACTTCAAATATTTCAGTGTATAACTGTATATTGCAAACTTTTGTTAGATTAAAAATAAGAAGTTGGTGGCTCAAAAAACTAGGAAGACAGCTTAAGCATTCCAATACCCGCGATAAAACTGATGCTAGCCCGACTTGAAACATAGTTTTGTTTTTCAAAAGCTTTTTTGATTGGATTTGTTGTTGTAAAAATTTCTACATACGCGAGTCTATATACATATAAAGTTTTAACAACTCAAAGTCCAGTTCTTCTCTTGCAGAATTGATTTTTTTGCACATGGAGATTTCTTTGTACACATTTCCAAGAACAATATTAGAAGTTGGACTCTAACTAAATACAACGAAGCAATTTGAGTAATGGAACAGAGGTCAATGACATTTGGAATATTTTAGATATTGATTCCACGCTCGACTGACATTTCCATTGTTTGCGAAAAAAGGTACATACGCTCCGGCACACTTACTTATAGTTAAAACTTCTGCCTCAAAGATACTTGCAAACATCTCATAGCAAATGTTTGCTACCACTGGATGGTGCTGGCTGGGCAATGATCTGGCCGACGAACTACTCCGCTCTGAGGGAGCGTTCGGGATGATGCCACACGAAACAAATTCCGCCTACTTGTTGCGCTCTATACAGGGCACTGCAGGGCCAGGAAGCACTTGTCCCACATGGGCATAGTCGCTTGCGCAAATTGCCGTGTTGCCATGCAACAGTAAACTCCAGAACACCTTATTCTAGAATGCCCAGTGTTTTGTAGAAGCAGGGTCAAGGAACTAGGTTCCAACTAAGTGGATAGGGATCGCAGTGTAATCCTTAACTCTCTTTAGACCCGAACTTTATCGATGAACTACACATGTGCTGTTGATTGCTGTGGAAGTTCTTATGACTCAGTCACTGTCAGTGTTTGAGCTCCTGAGGCTCAGATCTAGTAAATTCGACATAAGGCGGTGAAGTGTTTGGAAATCCAAAGAAATCATTGTCGAATGTAATTTATATTTAGTATATTACTAGCACCTGGTTCTGTATGTGAGCTCGTTTGGAGCGCATATTGGTTATCAAAGCCTTGCTCGATTGTGAGAATTCCTTCACTGTTCACTGCGCGCTTGCGTTTTATTTATGCCCTTTGTCCTTATATCTTTTGTGTTCACTTTGCGCCAACTTATTAAAGCTCTATTCGCTAGATGTTGCATTCATCTGTCAGCGCCAGAGCTGGTGAAATATTTCAGCGATTTTTTTTTTAAATAAAAGCTGAATTTATACGAAGCTGTCTCCGGCGATTTCAATTTAAGTTTTATTACAGTTTTTTCGCTACTTTTTTATTATACCCTGAACGGGGTATATTAAGTTTGCGACAAAGTTTGGAACACACAGAAGGCCAAGATGACAGTCACACACCCTGAGTCGATTTTTGCGATATCGATCTCCAAGAAGCTGATGTTTTGTCGGAACCGCCGACATCGGACTACTACAGCTTATAGCTGCCATGCAAACTGAACTATCCAAATCAAGTCCTTTTATGGGAAACTCTATTATTTGTTAAGGTACATTCACGAAATTTGGCACAGATTATTTTCCAAGGCATCGCTATAATCCACGAAGAAATAAGTAGTTCATATGGGACCAATACAATATATAGCTGACATACAAACTGAACGATCAAACTCAAGTTCTTGTATGGAAAGTTTTTATATGTAATGGCTATTAAAACTTCGGTGCAACTATTATATAATTATACCCTGAACAGGGTATATTAAGTTTGTCACGAAGTTTGTAACACCCAGAAGGAATCGTCGGAGACCCTATAAAGTATATATATAAATGATCAGTATGTCGAGCTGAGTCGATTTAGCCATGTCCGTCTGTCTGTCTGTCTGTCTGTATATATACGAACTAGTCCCTCAGTTTTTAAGATATCGTGAAATTTTGCAAACGTCATTTTCTCTTCAAGAAGCTGCTCATTTGTCGGAACGGCCGATATCGGACCATTATAACATATAGCTGCCATATAAACTGAACAATCGGAATCAAGTTCTTGTATGGAAAACTTTCACATTTGACAACGTATCTTCACGAAATTTGGTATAAATTATTTTCTAAGGCACCAATGTAATCTGTGAAGAGTATATTAGCTTCGGTGCAGCCGAAGTTAACGTTTTTTCTTGTTTTTTTTTTTATATTTGTATAATATTTTTTGTTGCGTCTGCTGCTGGTCAAGTGGCACCAACACTAGCGTGCCATGACGAATGCATGCAACATCCACAACTACTACTCCACACCCATTGTAGCAAATATATACATATGCCATAAACTTGCCTGCTACCTTCTCGTACTCGTATAAATGTATGGTTATGTGTCTGTTTGGGTCCGTTGATTCTTTTGAACTTCGCTTTGCTTTAATGTGTTGCAATTTTTGTACAATGACTTTTTTGGGTAAAAGCTTTATGCTGCTCCCTGTGTGCCTCTCTTTATACATATGTTTGTGTGTGTTCGATGTTGCGGCGAAAGAAACACTTAATATTATGCAAGTGCTGCTTTTAGGGTTCTTGCCCCCGGCACAACTCAGCTGCGCTTTTCGAATGCAAGCTCTTTCTACACTCACATATAGACATGTGGTTCAATGAACCCTCGATACCTGGTGACTCTGCCTGCCGTTCACCTCTATTGCTTAATGCTTTATTGTCTTTTCGGTGTCAGTTAGGATTTTGCTACATGGGTATGCCTTAATTTTAAGGTGCATTAGCGATTGCTTTCTTGGCTTGAAAGTTGAATTGATGCAAAAGTTTCTTCTTTAGGTACTTTAGGGTGGTACTAAAAGATTAAATAATTAATTTTGAGCAGTCTCTCCAACAGAAGTGGTAGGACCCACATTTAAATTTGAGAACAGCGGCTCAAGTGTCCATTATGCCGCATTTGGACTAAAAATGCTAAATTTTTCGGGGAATACCCAAGTTAATTGGCTCTATCTTTAGTCTTAAATATATGTATTGGGTTGTTCATTGGAAATGGTTATGGTTAAACCAGCTTGGCCTAAGTATCTTAAGCTGCCATGCGTAAAAAAAATTAAATCTTCGCACTTTAGAACCACCCTAGGACATGTGGAATTACATGTATACAAATTAATTTTTGAAGTGCCAATAAAATATAATTCCAATTTAGTTTTTTACGCTTGACGAATTTTGTAATAATTTTTATTTCAATACGAAACTCTGAACGAAGCAGTATTAAAAGTGTATTAAAGAGTCATCGTGAAAGCTATAATTTAATTTTAAAGTTCACGTTATTAAGTTTGCAAATATAAGCTTTCACAAAATTCACTCTCTTAAAAAACTCAGATAAAATTTTTCTCTGCACGAAAATCAAGTCTTTTGTGAAACTCAAAAACTCAGTTTGAGAGCCAAAATGCTTTAAATTAGCTATTTACTCTTAAAGACTGAATTTTATTAATTTTTAGGGCTAAAAGCAATCTGCTCCATGTTCACATAGACGGAGCACCATTGGTTTCACAAATATATGTATTTAGTGAAGGAGAGAGCGTGAAAGTTGGGGGCAATTCCTCTCAAGCCTAGAGTTCTCAGGCGGATTCAGCGCATTTTTGCAGATTTTTTTCTCCAAAAATTCATTACAATTATCGTCAAGCGCCGATTTTCTCTCTGCGGCCATGAGTAAATGAGAAACTGAGAACTAGCAGTTCAAGTTCAGATTATATACCTCATGTGCTTCTCTCTTAAGAATCTCTAAAGCGAATATATGAAAATAAGCTGGATAAAATAACTTTGAAAAGTTTGTTTTGTAAGTTATCGACCTTGTTTTAAAGACCGCTGAAGACCTTGTGAAGACCAGACCGCTGTTATGCCAAAAAACTGATAAATTTCTGATACAAGGAAGTATATCTACAAAACTTCTTGAACTCAACACACATTAATTAATTAATTTGAGCAGGAGATTGAATTTGATTCAATACTGCTACACTGAATGCCTGATTGTGTGAGATCCAAGGTGCTTGCGCGTTAATATCCAGTCTTATTTTTAACCAAAAAAAAAAAGATCAACAGACAGGGAAAGATGAGCCTTCTGAAAAAGAGGGGCACATTATATTTGCTTGCAATTCAACTCGAGGCAGTGTAATGTATGTACTTTTGACTCTACTTTGGTTGTAAAATCCCGAAAAAATCAGTATTCAGCAGTAATTTCTTCATTAAATCTGTATAACTTACAGTTTAACCCAAAATGTTGACTTACTTTGCCATTAAAATCACTCACAGTTACTTCTCATTTAATGTTGAGGTAGAGAGATAGAAATTAACTTCTTCTTTTCTACATCTTATTAACACCGTTAAATAGATCACGACCTCAGTCTCTATAGCCAGCTGGTCGTCTCGTTCGAAGCTGCGATAATTATGAAACACAACTGATTATTTTAATTTGATTTTATACCCTGAACGTGTTGTATTAAGTTTGTCACGAAGTTCCTAACATTCAGAAGGAAACGTCGGAGACCCAATACCATATACAGTGTGACTAAAAAGTACCCGGAAATTCTGATTTAAATGCTCCGGGCAAATTAGATGTATTTTACAAAGTCGGTAGGTCTGTCCTTAATCTTAATTGGAGGATGGAGTCATGTATAGAAGTTCACGCAAGTGAGTGAAGTTCTCTGATCGCCATTCACTTGGGAGTGGCCAGAAACGGTTCTTTTACACATGACTCAAGCAGCTCACAACTGCCAGTCTTTGACCAAATATCCTCTGGCCTAAGAACATTCGTTCGAAGGAGAGCTAAAGTGAGAAGGCGAAACATCCCCCACATAGGGTTGTGCGCTGGGTTTGGGACCCGCCACATAAAAAACACCCCCAATGAAAAGGAACAACAGGCCTCGGATGAGAGACCCCCCATTTGATGACGACCTGTCCTTAATCACTATATCAAATATGAGCGCGATCTTAAATCAGCAGTGCGCTGCGATTTTTGTAAGGAAACAAAGAATTTATATGAAATTTTTTCTAATTGATTTTTACGGAATCGTTGCGAATGTTGAAAAAGGCTTACGGTGATTCAGTTTTACCAAAAACACAAGCCTAAGAGTGGTACAAAGTTTTCAAAGATGGTCGAGAGATGGTTGAAGATATACCTCGTTCTGGACGTCCTTCGACATCTTCCACTGATGAAAATATTAAAACAAAGTGAGGGATATGGTGCTTAAAAATCATCAGGCAAGTGTATGAAACGCGTTCTTGCTCGACACATCCCCATAAAGCTACTTATATTAAAACAAAAAATACCGTAAACAGTTCTCTTGATATTGCGAATACCGATCCCACATTCATGGAGAGCATTATGAGTTTGATATGCAAACAAGGCAACAATAATTGGAATGGAATGAAAAAAACGAGCCGAAATAAAAGAAAAATGAACTGCCGTCGAAAACTCCCGATTATGGAAGCACAATTCATGGATTTTACTCGATGATAATGCACCATCGCGTCGAGTCATAATTGTGACTGAATTTAAAGCCAAAAACGTAATAAATACCATCGATCAAACACCGTATTCACCAGATGAAATTGCCGCCCCATGGAACCAATTTCCAGTCGATCGAAGAGATGAAACAAAATTTGCTGAAGGAGCTGAAGACCATCCCAAAAAGTGCTTATGAAGGGTGTTTCGAGGACTGGAAAAATCGTCTGCATAAGTGTATAACATCTGATAGGGATTACTTTGAAGGCGACAGAATAAATATTGATGAATAATTAAATATTTAGCGTTTTATTTACAGTGTACATGTATGTATGCAATTGTAAAGGAAAGTAAGTTGTAACGATGAATTGTTTACGCTCAAATAAGCAATGAATTATTTATTATTTTTATTGACTAATGTAACTATATACATACATATGTATGTATGCATGTACATATGTACATAAATACCTAATTATTAGCTTTTTATATTGTAAGTATCACTTTATCGATTTCTGGAACTGTTTTGTTTACACACACACGCACACCCGACAATTCGCAATAAAAATCAGCGATCGACGATCATCAGAGCGCTAAACGGCCAACTTGATGAGTCAGAGAAAAACGAAAGGAAACTAGTTTGCTTAAAATAGACCAAAACGGGTGGGTATTGCATGGAAAGAATTGAAACAGAACATAGAATATTGTGTGAGGCAGTTACGAAAACAACGATGCAACATTACAGCTGACAATCACGAAAGCCCACATTTCAGCAAGAGGCAACCAGGAGTAGGAACGGCTCAAAGCAAATGCAAGCGGCTCTGCGGCAACGTAAGGAAGAATGTACGCTTCACATTGCAATGCACAACACATACATACATACAGACATTATATACAGACGTATGTGGTATCAGGTCTGGAGATTGAGTATGGCAGACGACAACACGACAGACGCCGCCCAAACAAATGCGCTGAAATCGCCTTGAACTTGCGAAAAAATATGAGCAGTTCGCATACCTCATCAACTACCTTTATTGTCTTTTACAACAAAAAAAAAAATAAAAATAAATGAGAGACAAAAACAAAAATAAAGCAAGAAAACTAGCAACAAAATAAATACAGGCGAGTACTCGCATAAATAAGAATCAAATCATAATGAGCAATGCAAACGAAAGACTCGGACTTTAAACTATAACATACATACATAAGTACATATGTATTTATAAATATTAGGGTGAGGCTTAAATATAGGTGGAAATAAGTTATGATATGAAGGTTAAATACATGCATACATGTTTTAAATCATACCTTTATAAATACGGTTTAAACGACTGCAACGAAATTCTGTTACGCCACAAAATTCCGTAACGCTCGCGTTACACAGTCTAACAACATTCGAAAAGCTAAAACTGCATAACTATCAAGTTTGCTTAATGTAATGATCGAATGATTAATAAACAAAAAGTGACAATGTTGCCACCTGTCTGTATGTCTGAAGTTTAAAAATTGTATAAGCTAAAGAAAAATTACAATACAAGTGTCAAAATGCAGACATTTAAAATTTTAAGTGAACAGTTCAAACTATATTTAGGAGTGTTACCACCTGTTCAAAACTTTAATAAAATAAATTTAAAAAATTTACAGTATTGAGAACAACTGGCAAAAAAGAAAGAGTTTTGCTTGAGTCATTTTTTTTCATTGAAGTTGCCACATGTTTTAAATGTCAAAGTATTTGGGTATCAAACTGCAGATGTATAGGAAAACATTTATAAATTATAAAATCAATTTTAACAGGGTTGCCACTTAATTTATATTATGTGATATTAAAAAGTACGATCGTAAAGATATGCAACTGCAGATGTTTAAGAGGGCACATATCTACAATTTTCTTTCTATTCAATTATTAAGGTTGCCATCTAATTTGTATTTTGCTAATAGTAATATAAAAAATACAAGCATTAGGGTATGACACTGTAGATTTTGAAAAAAGCATATATAAAGAAAAATTGTTTTCCAAGGGTGCCATGTAATTGAAATCTATGTATTATATGTACGTAAATATATTTATTATATTAAAATATAAAAATTGGAGCAATAGGGTATTTGAAAAGATACGAGTAACTTGGTACCAAATTAAAGATGTTTAAGATTGCATATATGTATTTACAAAATTATTTTGAGCAAGGTTGCCACCTAATTTGTGTAAAATTATATAAAACAAATATGACCGTAAAGATACTAAACTATAAATGCTTAAGAAAGCATATACATATTTACAAAATTATTTTGTGCTAGGTTGCCACCTAATTTTGATTATATCATATTAATAAAATTCTACCCTAAAGGTATCAAACTTTAGATGTTTAAGAGAGCATATATTTACAAAATTCTTTTGAGCAGGGTTGCCACCTAATTTCGATTATATTATATTAATAAAATACTACCCTAAGGGTATCAAACTGTAGATGTTTAAGAAAGCATATATTTACAAAATTATTTTGAGCAGGGTTGCCACCTACTTGTATTAAATTAAATTATAAACCAATAAAGTATGTGCACACTTTAAAGGTTTACTGTCAAAAAATTTTTTGAAAAGAGTTGCCACCTTAGTAATAAACCTTCTAACAAAAATGTGATTATTATATATGAACGTGTTCATGGGTATGTGAATTTAACCTTTTGAGGATCACCCTAACGTGTATATAATTATGAAAGTACTCATATGTGATGCGATCGCCGTTTGCGATCAACTGACGGCATAATTGTTGGATGGCTGTTGCATTGTGTTGGCAACAAAGTGTTGAGTCTACGGAGCGCTAAAAATCACAAAAGATACATATATACCTATATACATATTTTCATATATCCATAGGTATACATATAAATTGCATATCCACTCTTTCTGTCAATTTGAAAGCCTCACGAATTCACAAATGAATTCACATCAACGAGTGATGAGACTGAATTTCATTATTTATTTACTATTCATTCCCGTGGCGGAATAATTGGCCGTAAACAATGGTGCAAAGCGTGCAAAAAACTCAAAAATATACTTATGTGCATACTAATTAAAAGAATTATGCCGGTAATTATAGCAATCATCATGATACATTTCAAATCGTATAAAAATTAAAATCAACATTAAAATTAAAAGCTAATTAAAATACCAGTGCGATTTTATAAAGCGATGACTAATAATTCTTTTTATGCGAGGATAGCCTCAAAATTTCAGCAGCTCCATGGAAATATTATAGATTTTTGGCCCGCTATAAAAATTCTCATGGAACCATTAGGCATTCGGCGATGACTAAACATTTATAGGACTCTACATTAGTATTTTAGTAGCAGGGAACAAGGAAACAATCTTCCTCTTTCTCTGCGAATGCTCAGCTTTAGCACAGATCCGACACAAACACATTAAGCACCAAACCTTGGATGGATTTTCCACTAAAAGCATATCGGACAGTTTGAGAGAGGAAGTGAAACGTAATCGCAGATACAGGAGGTTCTACGAACAGTGTATCAAAATGGCACATCAACTGCTAATTGAGCCCGATAGGTCTGCACTCCTACCTACCAACCTACCTACATTTGTCAGGTAGATGATCGCCTTAACTATGTAAGTTCAATTCAGAGCTAGCAAAAAAAATTTTATGTTTGGAGCCAACAACTCAAATTTCCGAAGAATAAATACTACTCTAATAACCAAACAAAGTGATGTTAACTGTAACCTTGGCATACACTTATCCATAATGTGATTTTATTTGGAGACATCTTAAAAGTAAATCAGTGCTATAAATTGAATAAGTAGGTACTGAAGGCAAGACGCCTTAATTTATTATACAATAATCCAGAAATTATCCGAAGCTCGGTCGAACTTTTCAAAAAAGGCATAAATATATTTTTACTAAAAGCCTTTTCGAGTCCAGTATCAATATATGCAACAATAATACCCTGTCTTAAAATAACAATTTACGCATGCGCAGCTGTTAGCCCCGTATGTTTGAGCAGTATTTATGGTTCTCAGGTCATCGTACGCTTAAATGCGTTAATTAAAATACAAATTCAGCAAGATGAGCGTGTTCAGTGTGCTAATAAACAACGACGGTAGCACAAATATAGATTAAAATAGATACGCCCAACTGACTTTTAGATCGAATTAGATCAATTCGAGGCTTTATTTAGTGCTAGATTTAGAGTGTTTATCAAATTTATTAATATTGAATTGGAGTTAAAAATTAGATTAACCAAGAATTCATATTTATATAATCAATAAATATTTACTAGGCACTAAAATCAGTTTAAGCTTTCGAATAAAAGCACATTTAGAGTGGTTTGTGGAAATACCAGATATCTTCATACTTAAACTAGACCTCAAAATGTCAGAGAGAAATTGAAAAATTTTCTGTGCAAGGATTTGAGTTTGATTGTTCAGTTAAAAACAAAGGTTGCGACAAATGAGCAGTTTCTTGAGAACACAGCTAAATCGATTCAGATATCTCCCTTCCGCTTTTTTGCTCTGTATTCAATGCTTTATAAAATTTGTTACAATGATCGGACCTAGTTCAAATATGCGCCATTTCGTTCGATAGTCTGTTCCCATCCAGACGGCAACTTCATAATACCACCCTCGTACAAGCCCCCCGTCCTTATTTTCGAAGAACTCGGACAGCCGCTTTTCACAAGCCTCTTTTGAGTTCAATTTTACACAAAAAAGGGCGTTCGCCATGAACAGGTGATAATCACTTAGCGCTATGTCCGGGCTATATGGTGGTTGCGATAAAATTTTTCATCCGAGTTCCCATAGTTTCTAACGAGTCATCAACGAAGTGTGTGGTCTGGCGTTGTCCTGGTGGAACACTACACCCTTCCTGTTGGCCAATTCTGGATGCTTTTGGTCGATCGCCTGCTTCAAGCGGTCCAGTTGTTCGCAGTAGATGATAGAATTAAGCCTCTGGCCATATGCAAGCAGCTCATAATTGATGATTCCCTTTCAATCCCACCAAACACACAGCAAAAACTTCCTGGCTGTCAATCCCGGCTTGGCCACTGTTTGGGACGATTCACCGGCCTTCGACCACGACCGTTTTCGCTTGATATTGTCGTATGTGATTCATTTTTCGTCGCCAGACACCATCCGCTTCAAAAATGGGTCGCGTTCGTTCCGTTTCAGCAGCATATTGCAGGCGTTGATGCGGTCCAGAAGGTTTTTTTGCGTCAAATCATGCGGCACCCAAACAACAAGGTTTTTTATTTATACAGCCTTCTGCAGATGGTTTAAAATGGTTTGGTGACTAACTTCCATCTTCTGGGCGATGTCATGAGATGCCATATGCCGGTCTAACCCGATGTTTTCCTTGATTTGATCGGTATTCGTCGTCACAGGTCCTCCGCCGGCTGGCCTATCCATGGTGTCTGTTTCACCCACTCTGAATCGTCGAAACCATTCCTCCGCAGTTCGAAGTGATAGAGTACCATTCCCCAAAACACCATTAATTTCACCAAACGTTTCTCTAGCGGATTTGCTTTTAACCAAGGAAAACTTTAAAATAGCGCTAATTTCGGCGTTAGTGAACTCCATGTTTACACGTCTACAACTGTTGAACACAATATCCAAACTAATCATGCATATTGTCGTTTTATAAGTTAAGTCAAGACCTTTCAAAAATATAAAGTATTGCCAGATACGAGCTCTGTAGCGCTTTATACATAGCCGCGAAATTCAGAAGACAAAAAGGCGGAAGGGAGATATTTGACAACTTAATATTTTACAGGGCCTCCAACGTTTTCTTCTGGGTGTTACGAACTTCGTGGCAAACTTTTCGAGCAATTCTGTACTGTCGTACAGTCACAAGTCACTAAAATTGAGATTTTAAATTAGAAAAATTTTTTATGACTTGAGACGATTTTGCAATTCAGTACGTGGCAGTCACAAAAATGTTTCAATTGAAAACGCACAGGTCTAAACAGCTCTTACAATTCATTATTTTGGGATGTATTTACACTTAAATGAAAATAAATATGTCGATAACAAATATTAACTTTTCTATAATATAGTCAAAAAGCTTAATTACCAATAAAAGTAAAAAATATATATTCACATTGTTTCAGAAAATTTACGAAATTTATGTGAAATTGATTTATTTTTAACTTTTTCGTGTTTGAGTTGCTTACGAAATATAAAAAAACGACAATCGATTAATATCTATGAAGATCTCTATTCAGTATATTCGAAATGCCAAACAAGAGTTCTTTGCTAACAGGTCACAAATTTGAGACACTATTTTGTGACTTAAGACTGTGTTTTGAATAGGAAAATTGTCACAAATTGAGCTTTACTTCAAAATGTTTTAAATAGTGTCTAAAGAATGTTTACAGCATCGCGCTATTAATATATGCTATTCAGGGTAAAAATAACAAGGAAAACTGAAGCTCAATTGTTGCTGGACCTAATAAAGCTGTGACCAAGAGCAAAATAAATATTTATGCTTGGGATTACTATAAATATGTATGTATATTACAGTGATCCAAAAAAAATTTTTTTTTTTCGTTTGGTACTCGGAAAAATAGGTTCCTAGACACCTCTAAGAAAGCCTCTCCAACATGAGTTTTTACTTGTTTTTACTTGTCCTCCTACATACAGTTTTCTAATTTTTCTTAATATCACATAGAAAAATTTATATCTCGCTTCCAACTTCTTGAAAAAATACCTTGTTCCTTAGATTTTGTAGGAAATTGAATGCTCTACAAAAAAGGTCTATTACGATTTTTTCGTAAACCCAAACGTTTAAAAGATATTAACGGTTAAAGTTTGATTATTTTTGGGAAAATTTTTTATTTCTTATGAATTTTATAACTCAATGAAGAAAAATTTTCATAATAATTTTAGAGTAGAATACCCCCTTAAATGACAAATTATTGTCAATCATGGAAATACAAAGAATTTTTTATATATTGAAATATCTAAGCTTCACTTATAATTGTTTATAAAAAAGAGAAAACAAAACTAAGCAGTTATTGAAAAGATTTGAGGCAGAGGTTGCACCGCAACTTTGGCCCATTTCTTGAACCAGTTGTTCGATTAGATTCGATCAGATTCGAGCTTAGCGGTACACAACTTTTCTTGCAATTCTTCAATGCTTCAAAGATTACAGTCTTTAATATTTTATAGGTAGGCCAAAGAGCAAGGTCAGACTCGAAGTTATGCCTGTTTTATTCGAGCAGTCCGATAAATTTTTCAACTATGTTGAAAGAACTCTCAGTTATGTTTAAAGACCTCTCAGTACCGTGGGCATTTTCATTCAAATCAGCACTTCGAAATGTCGGTTAGAGTTCAAAACATATGTGCTTCCATACCTACCTTCATCTGTATTTATACACATACACTCACCTACCTTACATTCCTCTGAAAATAACCATAACGCAATTGTTTACTCTGGCCCAGCCTACGGCGTCATTATCTACAAACATGATACTATAATATGATACAACAATTTGCTATGACTTTGTTTCTACTGTTTTTTTTTGTTGTTTTGGAATAAGCGGACTGTGTATTTTATTGTTTGGAAAAAATGCGACTACACCTATCCATACAAGGCATCTATCAAGTTACAAGCGATTATTCGCGAAATGTGAAAATATATAAATTTAGGTGCGTTTGTGTGTATGTGTGTATAATACACGATATGTGGATATGAAAACATGTATGTACTGAAAATAAGTCTAAAAATCTGTATGTAGCATATTAGGTTATTTATGTTCTGGTATTTAAGCAATTTTACATTTCTCGAATATATACTAGGGTGGTCCTTAATACATATGAATACACATACATACATATGTACATATATGTGTATAGTATGTAAATGTTCGGGGAAATATAGTAAATACTATATTTCGCTTTTTAAATATTTCACTTAAAAAATAAATATTTATTAGGGTGGTCCATTAAATCCAGAAAAATATTATAGTAAATAGGAGTAACTTGTCTTGTATTTTGCACTGTCCGTACAGTCATATTTACAATTTCATTTTTATGAACTTTTAGGGTGGTCCTTAAATGTTATATCGTTAATAGGGTGGTTCTTAACAATTTAATTTAGTTGTTCAGGGAAATATTTTTGGCCCATATTTCACTTTTAACATGCGCCTATATATTGAATTTCATAAAAAATATATTTATTAGGGTGACCCCAGAAAGAGAAAAAAATATATTGTAGGAATTAAGAGTAACTTGTAATGTATTTGGCATTATCAGTACAGTTAAATATGCAATTATTTAGGGCGGTCCTTAAAATTTATACTCTATATTTATTAGGGTGGTCCTTGGAACTATTAATATAAATGATCAGCGTTGTTAATGCACAATTTTAACATGCATTTAGGGGGTCCATAAATGTGCAAAAAGTAATTTTTTGCTGCATTTCACTCCTTTTGTATAGCAATTTAATTTCTATATGTTTACTAGGGTGGTTCTTAAATATATAACTAACATTATACAAAATAAATTGATAAGCGTGGTTCTTAAAAGAGCGCACAAAGTAATTTGTGTTGCATTTCGCTCCTTCTGTATAGTTATATTAATTTCAAAATGTTTTTTGTGGTGGTTCTTAACAAGAGAACTAACATTATTAGGCAAGCTACATAAGAGGAATAGGTATTGAATTTGATTTTTACTAATTTTAGATTAGCCATTTAAATAAATATATAAATTTGCTGGGGTGGTCGCTAAAACGCAGACATTTCTACAATTAAATATAATGTATATGAATTTTATAAAAAATATATTTATTAGGGTGGTCATTAAAAAAGAGAAAAAAAAATAACCATGAGACATTAAAGTTACTTGTACTGTATTTCGCTCCTGCTGAATAGTTATGAACGCAAATATGCAATTTTTTATTCCTATACATGTTATATGGGGATCCTTAAAAAAGAGATCTAGTAAAATAATTGATAAAAAATGAATATGCTTCGCTCTTTATGCACTAGTACTCGCATGTATACAATTTTTAAGCTAATAATTTGTTAGGAAGATTCTTAAATGAAGAAATAATAAGAAATTTTTAACTAAAATTCGCTTTCTATGTACAGTTATATATTTCATTATATAAAAATTAACTTAATTAGGGTGGTCTTTAAAAACACATAAACTTTTTTCAGTCTCAACTCTTCACTCCATATATAAAGATATGACATAAACCTTTGGCGATGATTTTGGGGCTATTAGGGTGTGTCGCACAATAGCTAAACGTTTCTAAAGAGCCCAACATTGTAAAAAAACCTTCTGGCGGCTCTAAACTTTATATGTAATATGTTTAAATATATGCTTAATTTATTATATCTAAATCGTTACAAGGGTGATGATTCCATTCATGAGAGTTAAGAGTCATCATGAAAATAGCTGAAGGTTTTTGAAGGCGTGGCTGCCTTAATTGTCTCCAATCAGCGTAAATTGTATATACTACATGTACAAAAATAGTATTCATCCAAATAGTAGTTGAAGTAATCGAAAACAATTTTTGATAATTTTAGAAAATGTAAATTTCGTTTCTACACTTACGAACCACCCTAATGTATATATAGAAATCGAATGTGAAAGAGTGATAAAATAAGTCAATATTTTATAAAAAGCAATCAACAAACAGTTAGCTTATAAATAAGTTCAAGCACCCCGAATGAGATTAGTGAAATATCGCTTAATTTCAAACTAATTGATTATTGCCTTCCTATCGCAACAATAACAAGGGTTTGCAAATAATTTATATTTATTTTTGTTGAACAAGACCACGAAGACGCACGTGAAATCGAATAAGAGTACGATGTATGTAAAATGTTTCAAAACTATTTTTATTACTGTGCCCAAAAAATAAGGTGACGCGCGTCGAAGGACTTGGAGAATTATTTTTTGTTTAGGTTGGGAGTACTGTCAGTCACATTTATATCGAATTTCATGTCAAAATATTCTTTAATGTTTGAGATATGTGTCGTTTTGTGAGCTGCTAAAAGTGAGTTTTTCGTTTTTTGCGATGTCGAAATTTGTCGAGCAAAGAATTTGCATTAAATTTTGTTTACGGAGTCAATTTTCTGCTGCGGAAACGTTGAGGATGGTGCAGAAAGCCTTTGGTGATGAGGCTATGTCTAAAAACAATGTTTAAATGTGGTATAGTGAGTTCCAAGCCGGCCGTGAACGTGTCGAAGACGAAGAGCGTCCAGGGCGACCATCAACCTCAACCGACGAAGCTCACGTTCAACAAATCAAAGATTTGGTGTTGAAAAACCGTCGATTAACAATTAGAGACCTTGCTGATGAAGTTGGCATATCGAAAGGCTCAGCCAATACCATTTTGAAGGATGTTTTGGGCCTCAAGCGCGGTTCAAATCTCGACTGGTACCGAAAACATTGAATTTTTTGGAAACAAGGCGTCGCGTTGAAGTGTGTGAAACGATGCTTTCCGACTACCAGGGTGTCATGAAACGCATTATAACTGGCGATGAGACTTGGATCTAAGCTTTCGACCCCGAAACAACCGATCAATCGAGCGAATATCGTGCCAAAAGAGAGCCGAGACCAAAAAAATCGCGCCAAAATCGCTCAAAAATCAAGGTCATGTTGACTGTTTTCTTCGATTATCGTGGTGTTGTGCATTATGAATTCCTTCCAACCGGTCAAACAGTCAACAAGGAATATTATTTGAACATTATGCGCCGCTCCGGGGACACCGGTTTTATACGATAGAGGAGATTCAAGCCGCAGCGAAGACGGAACTGAAGGCCATCCCGGAAAGTGACTACAACCAGTGTTTCGAAGGTTTGAAAATCCATTGGCATAAGTGCATTGCTTCGGGAGGGGATTACTTTGAAGGGGATGAAATTGATTTGGAAGAATAAGTAAAGAATTTTCAAAATAAATACAATGTCACCTTGTTTTTTGGGCACAATGTTTCTAATTTTAGAGAGATCCTGAATTAAGGCAATTTTTAGAGAACAGCTTTTCTTTCATTTAATATGAGACTTAAAAATTGTTATGAGACCCTATATATTGTCAGTCCAGATTATCGAAAAAAATGCGTCACACGGAATAAAAACTCATTAAAACCGTATTCAAATAATTTATACCTCATCCGGAGTTAAGAACACTCTCACTCTTTATCAGTGCCCTTTGTAGTGACGCGAAAGCATAAAATATTGTTTAAGCACATATATTGATTACGAGGCGATAAGAAAGTATTTCAATGCTACCAAGAGTGATCAATATTTACATTAATCCACAATCTTTAGTAAGCACTTGACATATTAACAAAATCACGCTGAATGAGAGACGAGACAGTGAAAAAATAATAAAACAATAAAAAATAAGAAATAAAAAATTAAAATAAAAAAAAATAGAAATTAAAAACAAAAATGAAGAAAATTAAAATTAAAAAAGACTTCATTCATAAATCGAAATGTCATAAAATTTGAGTATTTATGACTTATGCAAATTGAAATTGTCACTTGAATGCCCTGAATTGACATTTTTGTGTTATATATGACGTAAACAAATTTCTTATTTGATATGGCGCTTATCAATTTTACGTTACATTAATGTAGAAAGTGAGCATTAAACAAATCTTAAAGAGTGAGACGTCTGAAAAAAGCTTTGAATTTAGGAGTTGATGTGGTCGAGTACACAGAAATTTAGAAATTATTATAATTATGAAAAAAGTGTTGTTGCCGAAAACTGCTTAAGCTTCTAAGTTTTAAGTAAGTTCTTGAAGTTTTCGCCAAATAAGGGCCACAACCGTATAAAAGGTTTCTAAAGCTTTTAAATTTTATGTATGTCTTTTGAAGCTTCCACCTAATAAGTACCACAATAGTTTAAAAGTTTCTAGAGCTTTTAAGTTTTAAGTAAACCTTTTTGAAGCTTCCACCTAATAAGTACATTATCGCATAAAATATATTGACAATATTGTCGCAAGCTTTCAAGTTTTGTGAAGCTTTTACGGATACCTAATAAATACTAAAATCGTATAAAATGAATTCCTTAATCACTAAATTCAAATACAATACCATATAATACACTGATATTCCTCCCTCACTTTTCAAAGGCTTTGCTCTCGATTTTTTCCGTTTCAGTCTTTTGTCATAAAAAATTCTCTAACCAATTAAAGTTCAGTATTTTGGCAGCGTTTTTTAAAGAATTTATATGACATATTGAGTTGTAGAAAGGAAATTTCGAAAAATTAATGAGCAATAATAGTAAACGGTTAAAATTTCGGGGGAGCTTTTTAAAGCTTTTATCGGTTTGTGATATTTATATACATAAACATAATTATTCCAGCGTTTAAAATGCATTTCATTTAAAATTTTTTTTTTTTTAAACACATCAGTTTTTGAAAATAAAGTCTGAAAAATGTTTACAAACTGTAAAAGATATCAATTTTTCAGCTTAATAAATTAAGTAAGGTACATAAATAGGTTATATGATTCTTCAATTGCAGGCATAAATTGATGAAAAATGCACGCAAATAGCCAAAATCAAATAAAGCTTTTTGTGAGCTTTTTGAAATTTTCATACAAAAAGTACCGAAAATTGTCCCTTTTTTTAATTCAGATTCAAACGAAAGCAAATAGAGCTTTTAGTAAGCTTTATGAAATTTTCATACAAAAAGCATTGAGTTTTTGAATCAGATTCGACCGCTTAATTATAACAAAATACGGAAAGTTGGGCAAAAACAATTCAGAGTTTTTCTTAATTGAATGCTTATTTGAAATATACGTTTTGCTCTTGAACGAAATAAAAGCTGTGATCCAACTTAACTTCGTTGTCACTTCCTTTTTTTCGTAGACAAAATTAATAATAAAGTTTTATTCGATAGTTTTAAAATAAATGCGATCCTTACTTAAGACGAAATGTGGAAAATGTCAGCAATGGTTCTTGAAAAAAAAATGTGACTTTCTACGACAAAATTGTGTCTCATAACTTTACGTGTCTTTCACCTTTATAATAACAGTACCATATTCTTTTTATGTTATTCACTCTCGCCAAGTGTAATGAATAACGTTAGTCCTTAAACCTTAATACTCAAACTTCAAATCATTAATCCTTGCTCTTTTTTTAGACCGATTTCATAGAGTTAACACAAAACCACAAAAGCACAACAACAAGACCGAGTGTACTTTCCTAACTTTCCTGTTGATGAATGAACTATTTCTCGGAAGCTTTATCTAATCGCTTATCATTCAAATCACATTGTAAAATAATCTTATCGTGCTGACTCACAATGATGGGGTATTGCAAAAATGTGCACACAGTTTTGTTGTTAATTCAGAGATAGATTGGGACAAAAGTTATCGCTTTGTGCTCACTTGGACTCAATGAGAGATAACAACAATAATTTTAATCACTAAGCGATTAATTGATTATCAGTTTTGTTATTATTAGCTTATCAGATTTTTTTTCTAGTAAGACTGTGATTCTTGGATGTGTTGCTTAGATATCGTAGACACTTCATCAATATAATTTTCGATTATCCGCAAAAAGGATAATATGAATATTTTTCAAAAATTCTTCAATGACATTCATAAAGTGCAAAATAACGTAATATCATACGTATCTTCATAAGTTTATAGGCGAAGGAAAAACGTTGTAACAGAAACCACTCATATTGAAACAAAGTTTGAGGATTGGTTATAAAATGGTTATATCTGACAGCGACTGTTTAAAATTATATGCTACATATACAAGAATGTAATATATATGATGTAGTGAATCGTAGGCAATAAAAAACTCAATTTCGATTAGACGATAAATTAGTCTCTCGGCTTTCGATCTTAAATTTTGCTCACTGTCACGTGTTCCCAAAAAGTTGCTTATTTTACAGCTTGCAAAGCTTCCACACAAACTGAACGATCGGAATCAAGGACTTGTATGGAAAACTTATGCAATTGACGTGGTATCTTCACGAAATTTGACATGGATTACTGCTTAAGGTAATAATATAAACTCGTCAGATCAATCAGGGGATCGGAATCTATGCAATTTTGAACATACATACACCATATATAACTTAAGTATATACTGACCTACATATGTATATATTCAGCATAAGATTTGTCAGACAAACCAAATCATTCTACATAGTCATTATACAAAATCAGCCGGATGTTCAAAACTCCTGGTAATGGTTATACGGGGGCTAGTTCAAGTTTTCGCCCAATTGTGTTTGATGAATGAGTAAAATACGTTCTGAAATTTTTATTGAGATAACTCAAATATTGGCCGGTATATCCAGCATAAAGTCACCAGGAAGGGCTAAATATTGGGGGAAAAGTATTGACCCGATTCCACCCATTTTGATACAAAGAATTACTACTACAGGAAATGGATTCTGTCTGAATTTCTATTGCATATCTCACACATTGACTGATATTTTCGAACAAAATTGGGATCCACATATCTACCTACCTACCTAGGGTCTTGAAAAGTTTTGGTTGGATTTGAACAATTTTTTGCCATAAGGTGGCATGCACTAAAGGTAATTTTTGTGCAAAGTGTAATCCCATTATATTAATTGATTCTGGAAAGTAAAAGAAACAAGTGGAATTTAAAATTGTGCTATATAGGAAGTAGGCGTGGTTATTGTTCGATTTCAATTTTGTCGAAATCGGTTGGTCGGGTCCCGAAATATGGGATTTCACCAAATAGTGGGCGGTGCCACTCCCATTGCCCAATTTTTACGCCGGTCCATATAAAGAGTTGTCATACCATCCCGGCGGCATACGTTTATGTTTCTGACGCATTTAGTTATTGATTTATCGCGCTTTTGTAGTTTTGAACAGTAACGTTATATGAGAAGTGAGCGGAGTTTTCATCCATTTTCACACTATCGGTAGGAGTTTTTGTAATATTTGGGCTGGGCGAATTTGATTGTAGTAGCTTTAGTCGTTCAAGAGATATGTACATTAAACATATTAGGGTGCGGGCCACCCCACCTTTTCTAAATTTTTTATCCACAGATGCCCCTTGTTACTGCGACCCCTTGTGCCAAATTACAGTTTTATATCTTAATTTAGTCCTTAGTTATGGCACTTTATAGGTTTTCGGTTTAAGGAGATTTGTGGGTTCGATTACGCCCATCTACGAACTCGAATTTTTCTTTGTACTAAAGCAAAACAAATTTAAAAACAACATTGCATAAACAAAATATAAACAAAAACGATTTATAATAAAAATTAAAAAAATTAGAAAAAAAATATAAAAAAATTATAAATAATTATTTAAGAAACAAAAATTAAAAAAAAATAAACAAAAAATATTTAAAAATAATTAAAGACTATTCAAAAAAAGTATAAAAAAAACTGTAAAGAAATGCAAACAAAATAATAAAATTAATTGTAGAAAAGTTATACCAGCTTATAGCAAATATGAAAAACTTATTAAAAAAATATATATAAAAACTCAATTAAAAATCAAAAAAATTTTAAAATGATTAATTGTATACAAAAGAAAATTATATAGAAATGCAAAAAAAAAGAAAATTAAATCAAAATTTGTAAAAAAATATCTACAAAAAAATTTATAACAGAAATGTAAAAAATTAAAAAAAAAAAATTATAAACAAAAACAAATTATAACAAACATTAGATAAAATTATTATAAAAAAGAGTGAAAACGATACCAAGAAAATAAAAATTAAAAACTAAAAAAAAAAATATTTAAAAATTATAAAAGAATATTTAGAGAAAATATAAAAAAATGCAAAAAAAAAACTTTTGAAAACTATACACAAAACCAATTTATGTATAACAAATATGGAAAAAAATATAAAAACTCACTTAAAAATAAAAAAAATTAAAAATGATAAAATGTATTCAAAAGAAAATTATATAGAAACTCAAAAAATATTAAAAATTAAAAATTGTAAATTAATATAAACGAAAACAATTTATAACAAAATTGAATAAAATTGTAAAAAAAAATAAAAAACTATGCATTAAAATTATGCACGGCAAGTTAGCTCAATTTAGACGTAGTACAGCCTTTTTAAAACACTTTATAAAATTACAATTTTTTAAACGAATTTAATGTATAAATTTATATTTATTATGGCATCCAACTCCAAATGTTGGGTTGTGTATTATGACTTTGTGTTTCATTATATGATTTGCAAAGCCAGCTTATTTCAGCCGTCGAATTCGAGTACTTAGCTCAACACCATTTAGCACTTCAATATTTTTATGCATACTTCACTGTTTTGTAACTCACTATGTATGCTTCACTGCACAAATCCTCAGCGCACATACACCCACTCCTTTTATAACTTCATATGTATCTCGCAGATACTTGCGCACCAAGCACATTTTGCATAATTACATTGCAGCAAATTAGCACAAATAAACGACGAGGAAGAACACTTTGCGGCGCATACACTTAGATTGGCATACCTATCCGCATAGGTAGGGATATGTATACATATATACATATGGCTATAGCTGCCGAAGATTCACTTTATAAAGTATGGATATGAGCCGGTCTCTAGACACAGACGAGTTGTGCCATTTGCGCTAAACAAAAAGCCGATGAGGGACACTCGCGGCATAACTCACGCCTTTTTGGCGGCGCAGTATAAATAAGAACACCATGCAACACCATGCAACACTACAACAACACTACGACTGCATGCAAATTTTCTTGCATGCGTGCAACTACACATATTAGTTAGCATGTGAATGTACCGCGCGCATTGCAGCGCGCAACAAAGCGCGAAAAAATGTTGCATTTGCGCGCTGCAACTATTTGTGGCTGCCACATGCGTTGAACTTGAACTTGGAACACTAGCTGGCGGCAGCTAAACGCGGCGCATAATAAACGAGCGAAGAGGGGCAATAAAAGCATAAAATAAAATTGGCTGCGAGGCCCAACCAGCCGTTTGAGAGCTGTTGTACGTTTGCTGTGGCAGGGTAGCGGTATGTTGTTGCACGAAAATTGACTACGCTAACTTATAAGCATGCGCTTTTGAGCTACATACATGATAGCAATAAACTTTTTATTTCTTAAAAAATAAAATAATAATTTTCAAATTTTTCCCAACACTTTTTTCAGCACAAAAACTGCATTTGCACGCCAGTGCAACCAAAAAATGCCAGACTAAACTGAAATTCACACACTTTTACTTAGAAAATGTGCGCATTTGCATTTAAATAATATAAATTTTTCTTGCACTGCACAAAACAATAGCGAACGTAGCGCTCACACACATAAAAACACATAAAAATGCGCTTTTTAAAAACTTAACGCCGCACTTCATGCAATACATACACAAAACACAGCTGTTACAACAAAGCGCGTACCAATGAACCGAGCAATGCGTACCGGCAAACCGCGACCGACGCGCACAACGCGTTTAGTTTAATGCAAAAGTAGCGATCGACTGACTGAAGCAAGCTATTTTGCAAAGTTACCAACGAGCACCACTTCAGCTCCAACGCCAGCGCCAATGCTAGCGCACTCAAGTAACTTCGTGCTGTTGGGCTAAACAACTTACCATGCAGCGCCAGTGGATCGTGTTGAGTATGCGGACACTTGCACGCCAACTTCACATCGCTTTGCACTCACTCAGTCACTCAATTAGCTCATCTTATCGCTGCTCAGCGCACATGTAGGCAGTAGCTCCGGTTTGTTTACGGCTGGCTTATCGGCAACGAAAGCGAAATCGTACAAAAATGCCGGTATTGAGCGCTGCTGGTACTTGGGGAAGACGAGCAAAAACTGCCATAGCTAATTCACCACAGAATTTGCATAAGCGTGGGGAAGTAAAAAGTACACTGTAAAATTGCGCGTGGAAAAGTTTCGAAGCAAAATATAACTAGACATAGTATTATACTCAACCTTGTTACTGAATTCGAACTAAATTGGCAATGCGACCGAGGAAAGAAGATATATAAGAAAGTAAACACAACGTTTTCATTCCCCAACAGAGATGAACTTATTTTATAAAAGTTCCTTCACAGGAAGTAATTTGAAACTTTATGACCACAATTCAGTTTATCAGACCGAAAGTGTTGGCATAACAGAAGGTACCAAGTGGGCTTCCGCCCTAGCGAACAAGTGCATAAACCTTCTAGTGGTTAGCCAGACGACAATTAAGGCTGTCTGCAGCGTCAATAGTCTAAGTCTAGATCCGCATTAGGTAACTCATTTAATATCATCTGGGTACCCAGTTATATAGGAATAGCAGGAAATGCAGATGAGTTGGCCCGCTCAGGGGCTGAGAAGCAATTGAGAACACAATTTCCCTAAGCTGCCCGAGACCATTCAGTTTCTTCACAGGTTGTTTAAAGCAGTGGACCTTAAAGGAACAGCTCAGGTCTTGGAGCACCAATAACACGGGGTATACCGCATAGTTACTTGAGGTAACCGGAAGCCCAACGGTCCTACTTTTACATGCACCAACATTCCAAACTTTCAAAGCCTAAAGTAACTTTATGAGATCCGTAAACTACGAACCGTGATTAGAATTTTTGTGACAAAGGCATACATACATATGTTGGTATGTTAAGGGGGTATTCTGGTCTAGACGCATGGATTTTAGGCATTTTTTAAACTAAGATAAAAATAAATGAAAAACATTTTTACTTTCCATTTTTTTATATGTGTTTTATTAACATATAAAAAAAAATTGCAAGAAAAAAACCAAAATTCGTCGAGATACGGGCCAGTGGAGTGGGGGCTTCAAAAAAAACGGTGCGTCCTGATTGACGTGATTTCAACCCTTGTAGAGATCTAAAACGCAAAAAAAAAAGATTCTTCATTAGTAAGAATGTCGTTATCGGGTTGACTATTTTCAAACAAAAAAAAAATAGCAAAATGGCGTCGACTTGAAAAAAAAATTTTTTTGACCCGAATTTTTCGACCTTTTCGCATTTTTTAAAAATACTTTGAACCAAAATTTTTGGAAATCCAATGTAGACACGATAGAGCATTATATAAAGAAGATATATACCAAATTTCAAAGTAATCGGTTCTGTAGAACTTGAGATATCATGTCAACCAGCTCAAAAAAATAGTTTCGAGAAAAACGCGTTTAAAGTTTAGGAGCCAATTCTAGTGAACACGGACGCCACGTCACAAAATCGGCTGTATCTCCGAAAATAAGTCGAGTTTTGAAAAATCCTTGCAAGGTCATATTTTTGAAAGTCTAAACTTCGATCGATTATTCCAAAATCCTAGACCAGCATACCCCATTAAACATGAAGTACAATTCGGTGGACAATTGAACTTTTGCTTCAAATATCCAGGCTTGTCGTTCATTTTCTTGAATCTCTGAGGTCACATCGGATAAATACGGTGAAATACATATATGTATACAGAAATAATTTCAAAAACAGGTCAATCTACATACAACACATTTGCAGTGCTGACTTAATTTGAAGGTCTTTAAGGCTGGTACTCCGAACAATAGGTCAACAAAGTATCGATCTCTTCTAAGAGGAACAGCCGTGGTTGTAAATTGAGTGCTTGAGGTAAGAGAAGTGTATTCGAAATTATTTTCAAAATTCTCATTGTATTTTTTAGAAGTTTTAACAGAAATTTCAATATAAAATTTTTGAAAATTTAATTTTTCGTTTCGAGTTTTTTAAAAGACAAATTACATTGTCAAGCTTGCTTGAGGTTTGAAAATAATTTTTGACGAAGTTCTACGTTACTTATGCGATCGTTCGTTCTCGCGATTTTAAAAATTATGTTTTCACCTTAATCAAGCCTGACTGAGTATGTATATTTCAGTCTGCTCTAGAAAAGATTTCGGATAGCGTGCAGTCATCTATCTTTTCCAACATGTCATCTAAACACTTTAGAGATTTTGAAGAATTGCAAAAATGTACAATTCTTTGAGCAAAACATAAATATTTTGAAATATTTTTCTTAAGCTGAAAGGTTTGGTTCGCTGTCTTTATAAGTTTTGACTTCTTTACCTTGGTTTTACCAATCCTAAGTACTGAGCTGATATCTCTCACTGATTTAATATCAACAAAAAGGTTCTGGGATTTGATTTATTTGTAGGAGTTGATCGAAGACAAAGTGACAAAGACTGTTGTCACAACTATTAGACATACATATCTGTTCATTTAGAGTTTATGATCAGCGCTGCAACATTTCGCAAGCAACTCGAGATTCTGCTATAAATTTCTAACCTAAAGCTGGTATTGCTGGTATATTAACTACGCTGCACATATTGTTCCTTTAAAACAATGGAGTATGGCTAAAGAATTTTCGCATAGATTGATTTCTTTGCATTTAAATTATAACTGAGAAAATTCCATGAAAACCTTAAAACAATGGAGTATCGGAAAATAGTTGGCTAATGAGTTTTTTCATATATTGATCTCGCAAATATGACTGAGAAAATTCTCAGCTATGCGAATTAGTTCACCTTGTTCATCACCTTATTCAATCAGGTACTTCACAAATAGATATTGGAAATTCCTACGAGGCGATTCTCATATCAGCTTAAAGAACATTACATTGTTTAGCAATGGAACTCGCTAATGGTATCTACTCATCTATAAGATTTTGAAAAACCTTAACTTTTGATTACACAAAAAAAGTAAGTCCTTACTGGTATTGCACCGGTTTTGTTCTTTTTAAACAGCAGTTCAAGAACAGCACCGAAATTCTTCTTCTTATTTCCAATTGGTATTATTTTCACTAAGAATCCATCACAGCACTTTTGTTTTTTGTAGAAAATTTCAATGAAATTGTTTTTGGAGTTGATTTCACTGAAATTTTTTCGAAAAAGTTAGGAAACCCGCTTAAACATTTTCAATCAAAGTTCAAATATTTTACTAGAAATTTAATTAAATAAAAGATCTGCATTGTTTTCAAGTCACTTTATGTGAGTGCATTACAAAATTTGAACCATATTGAGCACTTTTACATACCCACTCAATTACGCTCAACCACCACACTCATTTCGTGGTGGAATAAATTAGTACTCTTTAGTTACTCTTAAGCAAAAGAACTCTGCCTGCAGAACCACATTTGTATTGAGGTAGCCACATTTCTACACACTCAGCATTTTGTATGCTTATTTGCACATGTTGCATGCCACAATTGTTTGCTGACAACAAAAAGGCCAACAAATGATAAAACAGTAAGTAAAAACTCAAAACCATATGGTGAGTTATGCTAGCGATCTACCGATCGTGTGAGTCTACAAATATACACAAATGTTCGCACTCTCGCAATTGATGGTATCTTTGTGGTTTTATGCGCCAGATAAGTACTAAATACATATATGTTCATATGTATGTTTGTATGTAGATCGTTCTGAGTGATAACTTATGAGATATGTGTTCACTTTCTTACTTGAGAGAGTCGTAAATGCAAAGAAAAATAAAAAACCACAAACCGTCAGCATTTATTTATTTTAATGACCGTTTGACAATTACTTATTACTTTTTATTGACTGATAAGTAAGTCCACTGTTTGGACAGTTTAGCTACAGTGTGGCCTCGAGTAAAATATACAAATAAAATGAAATTGCTGAGTAAAAAAAAGTCTCATTGCCATTTTTCAAGATCCTTAGGATCACACACTCAACTTCAAATTAAGCTGTTTATCTAACATCCGGCTAGAGATCGTATAGAGAAGGTTCACGACGCAGAGAACTTAAAAATATAAAACTCGTACCAGATGAACATGTTTCACCACAGCTAGCATGGAAAGAGAAATATTAACAGTGGCGCTTGAACATAACTGAATAAAAATTATGCTCAGAACTATATATTGCTATTACAGATATGCCAGGGAGCCGGCTTTCCAAGTACTTTACAAGAGAAGTCGGCTCAATGAGTTCGCAAAGGAAAGAATATATGAAAGGGTTGGCATTCTTTGATAGAAAAGATCGTTCTATATTTTCGATTTCCAAAAAGATCTTTTATGCTCATCATCGCCCAATTAGAACATTGATTCTAAGAATAAAAGTTTTTCTTAAATTTATCAAGCATTTAGACTCCGGATGAATGGCGCAGAAGCGGGCGATGCGTTAAGGGAACGAGCAACATCTACATAGACGAAACAACAGTAGTTAACGGAGTGAACGCCGGAATCTATTGATCGAAGCCGGATCTTAGGCGTTTGTTCAAGCTTCGGGAATGCTACTGAAGCTTCCAGGTGGAAGTCTGTCGGGTAAGAAAAACCGCAGAGATAGACAACAAGACAGGAAACTAGACAAAGGAGGTTAATATACACATCTATAGCCAAGATGCAATTAAAGCAATAATCTCACATCGTATTACGTCAGGGAATGTCCCTAGTAACAGGGAATGTAGTGTCTGTCCAGAATGCGACCGCATATAGTATACTGGGTTACAGGCCCCAAGGACATTCCGGAAAATCCGTCCGCATGGCTACCGAGCTAGTACAGAAAATAGGCTACATAATGTAATTGAGGGAAGGGCTGGCAGACGATTCAGGGTTAGATGGAACGCCTTAAGGACAAGCAAGATCGCGAAAAACAGCTGCAGAGACCATGAAGGAGAGCACGCATGCTATTTACTTCCACGATAACGAAAAGACTACAAGATGAATGTTGCTCTAATGACAGGTCATATCTATATATGTGACCTGGTCTACGGAAAGGGGAAAGGGGGCTTAGGTGTCAAAAATTCAATTTTCACTTCAAACTGACGAAACGAGTTGTTTATTTTGAATAGCTGGTTCCCAGAAAACTAGTTTTCGCACGTTAGCTCCTTTTTCGTAGACCAGGTCACATATAGTTTATCTCTGAGAAACAAAAAGTCTTTAAAGCCTTTACAAAAATATCGGTAAAATCATTGTCACACATTAAGCCTTTCGATTTCCAGATTAACCCAACGATAATCAAAACATGAGTATATAAAATTATTTTGTCTTTGCCTCTTTTGTTAAACGGCTTTTGTCACGTTTTGCTTAAAGTACCTTGTCCAGTTTTCGCAGTAATTAATAAAGAATTTTCTAGAATTGGAAGAATCAGTTCTAGCTCTCAACGCTCCTTAGTGAATTTAGCATTGCCGTATTTATTACCTAACTCTTTCCTACACTAAATACGCGTATCCATACATAACCCCACTACGAAGCAGCAAGAGTGTTAGTTTGATACCATACACTCTAACCTAACCTCATTTAACGTTCTCAATATCTACTCAACAAAATAACAAACTATTAAAATTCATAATTGATTTATATATTTTCAAATTTTTTGGTAGCAAAGGCTAAAACAATGAGTTCATTTATGGCAGCCGAAAACAGATATTTCCACCGTAGTCGAGACATCTGCAGTGGCTATGAATGAAATGCTCGTATGTGACTACGAATGTATACTAACGCGGCTTTCATAAATTTGAATAACGCAAACAAAAAACTATTACCTATATGCCATAGCTTAGGCTATGAGCCAGACCACATAGGTGCTCGCAGCCTCATATAAGCACACATGTATGTTTGTAGGTATCAGGGGGCTAGATACCCAGTAGTTGGTGCAATGAAAAATGATTAAAGAAAAGCTTAACGCATTTGCAATCGCCTAAAAGCGAGAAATATCGTTACTTAACATTTCGAATTTATGCAAATCAATGGGATCAGAGGTGATAATTTATAGCCGTTGGCTGATGACTGTTGCTGCCGAATTGAGTGCGACTTGGCTTAACGTTTTCCACCAACCATCGTAATTTATTGTAAAATATCTTGAGGTATGAGTATGTCAATAGACATTCATATGAAAATAGTTAATATACAGAGTTGCATTTATATATAGAGTTCACCAAAATACGCTTCAATATGGTTGGGTGAGAAATATCATAAAGTATTTGGTATTTTTTAAACGAATGACACTCTGTCTGCAAGGTCAAAGCACTATCAAATGTTAAGAGTGTACCGTAGCAACTTTTAAAAGTGATAATTAAGCTTGGGACTACTTATAATTTAATATTACAACAATGCCTTTCAACACTCCAGGCGTTTCATTAGAGCCGTTCGAGATATGGGTAGTGACTTATGCCACCTAATGGATTCACTTTTGAAATATATTTGTTAAAGGACATAGATAATCAGATGTGTTTTACAATACCAGAGCAACCTGCAAGACTAATTATCTCAGAACATTTTAAAAATGGTCAATAAAAGCATTAGAAAGCCCATCTGTAGCAATATTTCCTTTAGAAAATTATTAATCTTATTTGCGTTACCAAAGGAATAAATACTTACTACAGTATTCGATGATTCACGGGTCTACTTACTTTGGAATTGATAAAATATGATCATTAGTCTCATCATCTTTAAGAAATTAAACCTAATCAATCCATTAAGGGGTTATATACAGTTAGGATTTTCAAAAAAATCGTTTTTTTTTTGCGTTTTCTTAATATACATATATATCTGAGTATGCACACACAAAATTTCAAGTCGATGCGACGAATATTTTCGAAGTTATAGACACATTAGTGAAGGCGCGCCGACTACATGTAAAGTGCTTTCAAAACTTTAAACTTGTTTTTCTCGAAACGGTGTTTTCAAAGTCGGTGAGCAAGATTTCTCAGAAACGGCTAAAGCGATCGGTCTGAAATTTTTACACAAGCTTCCTAACTATATTTTTTAGTAAGTAGTCGAAGGATTTCCCCATCCGATGAAAACTTCTTAATTTTATAAACAAATAAAGACCCGAATTTTGGTTGAAAATATAACCTTTTGCTTTGAGTAGCCGCCATTTTGTCAGAAAATTTTTTTTGCTAATTCCTTCGATCAATCACTAGATTATTTATTATATTAAAGAAATTTATTTGGTTTTGGCATTTTAGATGATCCAGTTCAGAGATATCGTGCTCACCGCAACAGGCTTTTTTTTGCCGACCTCTGCAAAACTGGCAATATCAACGTTCCCGATAATTATTTTTGGCAATAAAAAATATGTGAATATAGTTTAAGGTTGTCGTAATATACCCGCCAAGTTTCAAATCAATAAACCAAATAGTTTACTTAGAAAAAAATCTTGAAAAATGCCTTTTTTTCGACCTCCTAACTATATATAACCCCTTAATAATACCGAAAACCAAAAATTAGATCGAAGTCGAAAATAAATGGGCAACAGAAGGGACTTAGCTTTTTATATACCCGGGATTCCATGTAGAAAACATACCGCAGCAGCTACAATATTGTCAATAAGGACATTTCTAAATTCTGCCATGCAACTAAGTGAAAGAAGGATTAGTACTCAGAAGTCACAAAATAAGGAGCAGTTTTAAATTCGATATTATTGATATAAATAATTGCCTCTAGGAAGGTGATCGGTAGCAGCTTGGACTTTAGTTTATACTGTATGAAATTGTCGACTCAACGAAAAACAGAATACATACATATTTATATATCCCAGTATGACTGACTTAAAGAATATTGGAGTCACCTCCAAGAATGAGCAGGGAAAAACTTCCAGTGGTAAAAGGAATAGGTATTGTAGCAGATTAATCGAAATAAACGATAATCCCACATCTAAAAGATCCTCCTGTACAAGCTTACGAAAAGTTCAAAAGAAGAACTTAACTTTAACTAGTATCAACTTTCGTAGACTGTCATGAGTTCCGGACTCATCCCACAAGTTCGGACTCATGACTTTCAGTTTTTTTTAAGTCTTTTAAGTACAAAATGTCTTTAAGATTATAGGCATCGCCTTACTTTTAAAAATTTAATATAACACGTTTACAAGAAACATGCTCACCACTACATAAAAGCGAAATGAAAACCACTAATTGTGAGTAATTTCTAGAAATCTTCCAAGCCTACATGACATTCTCACGCTATGCCTTCGCGCCATGGTGGTCGCCTGATGGAATAATTTAATCATGCCTTCTAATGCTCTAGGCGTTTAGAGGCAGGCAGCACCTGACGTTGTCACTTTGCAACAACTCGTTTGTAAATATATCTGTAGATATGCGCCTAAGCATATGGCTATATTAGGGGGGTTCTAATTGTGGTTAAGCAATAATAGTTTAAACAGTAAGAAAGAAAAGAAAAGAAAGAAAAAACTGTCAGCACAATGTTCGAAGATTTTCTGAAAACATTTATGTAATGAAAGCGAGGACCATCAGATAAAAAAGTCTTTTCGACGTCTTAAACTTTTGAAGTCAGAAAATCCTTGCATAATTTTGATTGCTGTGCTTAAGTCGTAGAAAACCGAAGCTGCTCAGACCAAAGATCAAAACATACAATATATGACTGCTATGTTTTTGATTGCATCACTGATTTTGTAATAAATCTCCTACAAATCCGATACTACTGAAAAGCTACCGATGGAATAATTATATTAGCCTACAAAACGTCTTCACTGTGATAATATTGCTCCATTTTAACCAAGCGTTTTAAAATTTTCAGGCACACTGCTCTCCGCATTCATTGGTTGCCTTTTTGTAAGGATCAGTTCCACGTGGTCTTATGGCGGCTTAAAGCTTGTCGCCAAATTTCTGTGGTATCTTTTCGCAATGGATGAACTATTCATTTTCGTTTTCGCAATTTCATACAGTAGGCTATGGAGTCCAGATTGCATTTCGTTCATAACTCGTCATTGCTGATGACCTTACGCCGCCACACCTTGAGGACATACCAAAGGCATAGGTTAACAAATCTCTGAATCTTTCTAGTAAGGTGGTTGTTTACAAGCCAGGTTGCACATCCGGAAAGCAGAACAAAGACCACGTTGGACTTAAATAGTCTGATTTTTGTTTGGATGGATGTTTGCATAGAATTCTAGATTTGTTGTACCTATGCATATGATTTTATAGCTAAATTTATTCTGACCAAAATATATTGCCTTTCCATTTCTTTGTCTTATAGTGATCGTGTTCATTAAGTTTGTTCTGTCGTTGTTGATTTTTAAACCCACCCGATAGCCGATGCACATAGTCTACTTTAAGAGAACGACAAAAATACCTTGCAGCTAGTCCTCAGGGACTTCTTTCGTCTACTCAAATTTATTTAAAATTTAAAGAAGAAGTTTCGCCCAGTGTTCTGGGCACACTTTCCGAGTTTCAGGCTGGACTCCATCGTATTCACTCGACTTGTTGTTTTTAAGCTGGTATGATTTCTTTCAGCGATAATGGTGCTAGACTTATTCTGTTTGTTGGACGTACTTTGCCCGCTTGTGATAAAATTTCATCGAACGCTTTATTGATGAAGAAGTTGTGTGATCTCGTAAATTATTCTCTGAATTTGTTGAGCTGCTCACTCCTTGTCGTTAATAGAGTTTCGTCTTAATAAGTGTAAAACATCACTTCTTTTACCTGTAATTTTGCGCGAAATGTCGGACAGAGCTTCGACCTTGTTTTTGAGTGCTGCTTGCTATCAGGCCTATAATGCTTGTCTCGTCTACACATTTGATCTTCATGTTAATCTGGTTGTAGTGCTAGGCGGCAATGCTGTGAAGCTTAGAAGCTTTGTCGTGGACACTTTTAAGGACTTCGTACGATTAGGTTCCCACGACAATTAAATCAAGGATTTCTGAACATTTACATAAATAGGACATACTATACGTTTAACGGAGGGTTTCTGGACCAAGCTCAAATTAAAATAATTATTTTTTTTATTCATCCAGCACCACCCTAATACTTATGCGTACATAAAATTAAGTTGAAGAGAATTTTTTCAGTTTATTTATAAATGTAGACATCAAAATAATCAAGAGGCTTGATAAACTTGGTTAAAAATGATTTTTGGTGTGCGAGGATGAAAGAATTGTCGCGTTGCAAGCGCATATGACTACAGCTACAAGCTTGTATATACTATATATGAATTTTTCTGAATGCGTTATTTATAACTGAGAGGCGTGAATGTAATTAATTACATCTATTCATTTACATTTGCGTTAGCAACATTGCGCAACATTACTTAAGTCCGTAAGTGCGTGCATATGTAATGCTTAATTAACAAGGCATTTGCAGTAACGCAATAAGACACAGCTACCGAGGCAGCACGAGGAGGTACAGGTAGCAGAGAAATGAATAAAGCATAAATTAGTCAAAAAGTCCGAAACCGTTAGAGTATGCTTTTATTTAGTGAAGCAGTTAAATTTGGTGACCCCGTAGGAGCTTAGGCAAGTCCGTGAAATTTTCAATAACAAATTTTTGTTCTTAATTATTTAACATTAGACTGATACCGTCAATCCAACGCTTAATCCAAATGAGAGGGGTCTCGGTTTCCTAAATTTAACGAGAACCACTGAGAATTCTATAAAGATTGACCATAGAATGTACGCTGAAAACTCTAAGCTCGACGAAATTAGCTAATTTCCGCAAGAGCACCACTAATTCTCATACATCTGAATGAATATCAAAGATCCACACTATGTCAAGAACTCGAATGAATATCAAAGATCCACACTAAGTCAAGAACATGAACGACTGGGTTTGCTCTAAGAAATCCTCTAATTTAACTGACAATGATCACTGCTTGAACTGATTATACTTCTTCCAAAAAGTCAAAAGACTACACTAATTTGCTTTCGTGTCGACCTTGCAATATTTGTATATCGTTATTGACCCAAGCTTCAGTCCACTGTTCGAATGGTTACTTTTTTCTGAGTAGACAAAGCAGAGTGTCGATACCTTGTATTCCACCGTAATCTAACAAACGTTCATTTCACATTTCATCCAAGGTGTCAGAAAAACTCTTCCAGCTCACTGTCAGATCGACCCAGACTTTATGTAAAGCTTTGATAATGTAATATATCAAAGCTTCAGTTCGCGGTTCGGATGGTTAACCTCTACCAGAGAAGTGTGCTGATTGATGGCAGGTCGACCTAGACTTTCTGCAATACTTGTGGCTCAACGTCAACCCAAGCTTCAGTCCATGTTTCTTACGGTTACGTTTGTCTGAGTAGAGCTCTGCTTTGTCGATACCTTAGATTCTGCTGTAAACTGAAAAATTCACATTTCATCTGAGGAACTCTTTCAGTTTACTGTGAAGCTTAGACAAAGTGCTGGATAAGTGCAACAGTTCGCAGTATGGAAGATTTCTCTGTCCTGCAGAACACTACCGATTGCTGACGGCTTTATGCCGGCTTCCTAGATGCAAGCTAGCTAGAAGGACTCTCCTCTTGATATGTAATGTAGTGTGATGAAACAAGTTTTAGTTCTTGGTTCCTGATCAAAAAAAGACCTTTGCTCTAACCGTACTTTGCGCTCTATTGTATTGTGAACAATTTTGCCAAACGAACTAGAAGAACTACTAAAGCTCGAGTGGGAAATATATAATACGATCTTCATCATGAGAATACAGTGTTCAATGTTTCTTTATGGATGCAAAGGAATTATAGCTTAGAAACATAATCTAAGAAGTTTATCAAGTGCGTAACCTGAATTTTATACCGTCCACAATAGAATACTCTTAAGTACAATATCCAGTCGGCCGCATCTTTAATGGCAAAATTCAGCGCAATTCCTCACAGAAATACTATATTTACAAGCTGAGCTCTACTACGCAACCTTACGAACGATTTATCGTGTTTTCTTATTTGAAATCAACAGCTTCCAAAGTCCTGAGCGGAATTTGGACACTCGCAGGCCCACTTACTCATTAAACTCGTATGCTTCCAAATAATGAAGCACCTAAATAAAAATCCATGTTAAACTGCCTGCAAGCAAACAAGTCTGGACTTCCTTCTGGTAATATTTAATATACCTGATATATGCCGATTACTTGCTGCCGCATAGTTATTTTTAGCCAGTCTTTCAGTTACTTCCACCACGTTAATCACAAGCCGCTGTCACTCAGTTAGTCCGTCAGATAGTCTGTTAGCCTGCCAGCCGAACTCGCTTGCCGGACGGTTGGACTACTAAACGTTAACGGCAGCCGTTAGTCAAACAGCCAATCCACTAAGGCAGGCGGGCAAGCTGTCTTTAAGTCACCTTCATTTCTACTTTTATATTTTTTTCTTTGCTTCGACCTGCTGACGTAGTGGATTTTTATTTGGCTGCCGGTCATATTTTAATCCTCGATTAAGTCGTTACATTGCTGAAATTTATTATTTTGTCAGTGGCATGGTATACAATCCACGAATATGTACTGCGGTGATTTATTAATTAAGTAATTGAGTTACATGGTCTCCGGAGACATACCGAGTAGTTGGAATCAATGCGTAGTAATTTCAATTGGTGCTTATGGCTGTGGTAATCGTCTGGTATGCGGTAATGACTGTAACGATAGTGGTATTAAAGCTTAAAAGACCCTCGCCGAAATCGAAAGTGAAAATAAATCAATAAAATGGAGATAATCGTTTGCGATGTCCGACAGGCTGTCGCTCCAACTGAACTCAATTACAGCTAGCAAAGGGTAGACGCACAAGTTGGAAGAAGGCTCCAAAACATATAGAGCATCAGAAGAATATTGATATGGAGCATAATTAGGAGCTACTGCCGACCATGAAATCGCGAATCCTCGCCCTCCAACAGTACCAAAGAGAAAAATATCAAAAAAGTCTATAAGCATCAAGTCAAATTTTGAAACTGCAGCCCCGGAACAATTCTCTCATTGAATACTATCGATTTTATATGCATGCTCTTACATTAAAACTATAGAAAAATGTGCTGCTTTTTAAAACATTTTTAGACGTGGGTAAAGACAAGAATGGATTTTTTATCAAACTCGAAAGGCCAACAATCTGTTCGCGGTGTGAACACAATACAATACAGGAAAAGTATACAGCGTAGAGGTAAAAATTTCGCGCTCAGTAGATTGTGCCATTATGGAGAGGTTGAATTTCGGTTTTACGCGCGACTGTCGGTAAACTTGACTTTCGCTGCTTTTGTTGTATACACTATATGTAAGAGTTTAGAAGAGATGAAGTACTCTTAACTGCAAATATTTAATATATCTAGGCACCTAGTGAAGTTTTAGAGAGCTTGTTAGCACCGGTGACGAACGTATGAAACGATTAGGCGAGAAAATGGGAACAAAATTGTTACGGTTTTTACATTCACAGGTTAATAACGAAATGACAAAGTTAAGAAGAAACTATATTATTTGATTTTATAATTTTTGACCGCCAGGCGAAGAGCAGAGCTTGGAAGGTCTAACATTTACAAGTGAAGAATGCGAGTTTAAACAGAACCTCTAAGTATTTAGGTTATCTGGAGGATAAACGCTTTTCAAAGAATATAGTATTTAGGATTTGGCGTTAATCGTGAATTCATAAGCGCAATAAGTTTGAAACCATAGATGAAAACTGAGCAGCTGAAATACCGAAAAACAGTCGGTTGCAAGAAACCAATTCAATACCGGACTAAGAATTTTTAATGAAAGACTCGATCTGCATCTAAGAAATTCCATGCCGGCAACAAAACCATATGTAAAGCATCATACTAAAGCTCTCAAGCAACTCGAGGTCCCCATAAATATAACCGCTAATTTCCATTAAACGCATAACTAATTTTTATCGTTTGCAAATGTCAAATAAAGTGCCTAACCATAAACACCGACTAAATATTCGTAAGTGATGGGCGCGAAATGCTGCCGAGCTGTCAACTGTGAAATGTCAAAAGACGAAAAAGTGAACAACAAACAAATGTTCAAACAAAGCTGACAAGCCCGCTGCTGGCAACATGATGGAAGATCTTACAGATGTCGCCAAACGGCAGTGGAAAGAGCAACAAAATCACAACAAAAACAAAAACAATGGCGTGCAAATTAAGCGGGTAGAGATATAGCTTATTACAACCACATATCTTCCACTTGTGCCGGCAGAAATAGAAATAGAAAGTGTCAAGAACAGCAAGCAGTCTTTTCACATAGGGGAAACAAGAAAAGACGGTAACTTCGCAGCGCCGAAGCTACAATACCCTTCACAGGTACAAATTTACTTACAATACAATTTTTATGGCAGCTGCATTACGTAGTGGTCCGATTTATTCCGAGACTATGTGTATTGTTGGCTTGGATAATAACCCGTGCCAAATTTAGTGAAGATATCTCTTCAAATTAAGAAGCTTTCCCTACAGCAGTTGATTGCGATGATTCAGTTTGAATGACAGCTATAAGCTATGGTGGTCCGATGTAGGTGGTTCAGGGAACTGAGCAGATTCTTGGAGTATAATCCAAAATTGAGAACGACATCTCAATTAGTTAGGGATTAGTTGCCGTATATACAGACAGACGCGCGGGCAGACATTTTGATCATTTATGTATATACAAGGTCTGTCGCAAAAGAAACAGAACTTTTTAAATATAACTATTTCTGGTGGCGCCACCTATTGGTGGGTATATGAAATAAAAAGTTTGATCTCTTGTTGACATTTCGTAAAAATTTTAAGACAATTGGATAACTACAATCGATGTTACCGATCAAAAAGTGACAGCAGCGTTTGGTCATCGGTCGTAAAATGCATTTTAAACAAAGAGCAAATATTAAATTTAAAAAAAACATTTACTGAAATATTTCAAATGATGAAAAAAGTTGATCAGTGACTATCCTGTAGTAATATGCATGAGTTGTTTAAGCGATTCCAAGAAGGTCGTGAGGACCTCTGTGATGATCAGAAGTCGGGCCGGCCAAAATCAGTGATTACCCAAAACAATATTGAAAAAGTGCAGGAATTTATTAAGAATGAGCCGAAATCTTCTTTGCGTTACATGGAAATGGAGTTAAATATCACCAAAGACTCCATACTTCGCATTTTGATAGATATATTGGGTCTACGGAAGGTGTGCTCCAAGTTTGTGCCGCACAAATTGACTGAAGAGCAAAAATTACTACGAATCCAACATTGTAAGGATTTGATTAAGGAGTCGAGAAAGGACATAAATTACAAATATTCGATTGTGGCTGGTGATGAAACGTGGTGCTTTCAATATGATCCCGAAACTAAACGTCAAAGTACCGAATGGAAGCATCCAGACGAGCCATCACCGAAAAGAAGTCGTCTTCCGAAGTCAAAAATAAAGACAATGCTGATTTGTTTTTACGATTCCGAGGGTATTGTACACCGAGAGTTCGTCCCACCTGGCCAAACGATTAATGCTGTGTTTTACCTTGGTGTTATGAAGCGTCTTTTGTCACGCATTCGTCGTGCTCGACCACAATACCGTGAGGCAGGGTCCTGGCGCCTGTTGCACGATAATGCACCGTGTCATCGGTCGACGCTTGTCACTGATTTTAATCACTCACCCTACTCACCTGATCTGGCAGCCTGTGATTTTTACCTATTTGGAAAACTTCCTTTGCCCATGAAAGGACACTGGTTTCAGGACATTTCAGCTATCCAAAAGGCGACGAGCGATATTCTCAAGAGCATTCCGAAAAATGACCTTAAACACTCATTTGAAATGCTAATTGACCAGGCTAAACGCTGTATCGAAGCACAAGGAAACTACTTTGAATATAAATTAAAAAATATAACTTTTGAAAAATATTAATTTGTTGTTGTTTTTTTTTAACAGTCCTGTTTCTTTTGCGACAGATCTTGTATATGTATATTATATTTTATATGATCTCCGACGTTATCGTTTTGTATTACAAGCTTCGTGCCGAACTTAATGTTGCCTGTTCAGGGTATAAAAACACTCCAAGAAGCGCTGGCGTTGCTCTCTCACTCTCCAGGCGGAAGAACAATATTTACTTATACATACGTGAATATGTACTTACATACTTATTTACAAATATTTAAAATATATTTCTGCACCGTTTTCGCTGTGACAGGCGCAGTGACTGAGTGGCAGGCCGGCGAGGCGTCTACATTTGTTGCATGCATCATCGAAAACTGTCTTGTCTGGGAAGTGGTTTTGCAAATTTACATGCGCCTTACAGGCGATATGCATATCTACAACCTTAAATATTATATATGTGCGCGTGCTTGTGTCCGTTTCTTATGGACGGGTTTGACCTGCACTTTATCTGAGCCAATGAACCTGACTGTCAATCAGACGGTTTTGAGATATGTAGTTCTGATCCGTTGCATGCAAGACGTGCGTTGTTGCATGCATACAATGGAATCTGCGGACCTTAGCGATTGAAGCATATCGCGCGATTTCATAAAAGAACCAAAAAGCGGAAAACTTAGAGCGGAAGCTACTAATAAGTAGACGCGCACAATTCGTGCGGAACTCCACAAGTGACCTCAAACGAACGTCACCCGAAGGTCATTAACAGTAGAAGAAGAAGCTAAATTGAAGGACAATTGCTTAGAATCTTGAGTGCTGGTCGTAACCGCCCGGACTTCTGGAAATTTCAAATGCCGCTTTTGAAATAATAAGCTTGGTTCTGGTTCAGCTCGTAGTTCATTGACAGTACTTTATAATAATATTGGATTTAATTACTGTGTTACTGTCCATTCACAAGGAACTAATAAATTAATTTGTGCTTAGAAAGAATTTCGTTTCACCAAAGCTCCATCAAATAGAGCTCTATCTTAAAAGCATACTAAGTTTAAAGAGTCAAGTAATGACTGCCGGGTGCTAAGAACTTACAATTATTTAATATCGAAACTTTTCCAATAATAAAAAGGTGTTCTTCAGGTCGGTCGCTACTCATCAGTCATAGGGACCCTCAATGTATTCTTACCCTGAAAAAAATTCTCATAAAATAGAACAACGGTATGGATTTCCTCTCTTTAGGGACCATTAGTGCACGGAAACTGGTTACGAGGAAGAGTTTGCTATGTGCCTCCGTTAGCACCATCAATCACCCGCCTGGAATCACCAGGAACGCATCGCTCCTCTACCTCTAGAGTTCACCATGATTGATTTTGAATAAGCGCATATGGGTTTTCTAGCTATCCAAAACCATTTGCTAGGACTTGCATCGCTTAATACAGGTTATGTGTTTCCATTATCACCGTCAACCGGGCTAGCATCACCAAAACTCCCACAATCCTCTATAGTTCCCCATGATCGATTTTGAACACAAACGGTCTACTTATTGGCTCAACGAATATAAATAAAAGTTCCAGGCTCTTCCTTGTCGATTACCATCATCTGATTATCTTGAGTTCAGAGTGCGAAAAAACCGTAGACTCATTCATTTGGTTTATTAACCAGATTCCACCCATAAGGTATCGCAAGTGCCGCCAAAGCAAGGTTTTCAAAAAAATTAGGTTAGCTTTTAAAAGTAAAAAGGTAGATTTTGAACTTTAGAAGATGTGAAATATTTTGAATATATACGAGTATTAATAATCTACCATCAAGATGTATTAGAGATGATTTTTCTGTCGGGCTTTCTAATAGGACCTGTTAGGTTTGGTTCTATTAGTGGATACCTAATTTAAATTTAAAACGACGACACTGGTGAGAGCAATTTTTCAAAATCAACCAATATGCCACATGGGAGAAGATTTTTAAAATCCATTACGCACTACAAATATACATTTCTTTTCTTCCGAAGACTTCGGGAGGCAAAGAAAAAATCTGCGTGCAGTTTTAGCAAGAAAACCACTAAGGTACCTAACATTCACTTCTACTATTTCACACTTTTTTGCCAGCTTTACTAAAGATTAAGTTGCTGAATCACCATCTGAAGTCAGCTAGTGTAAGTAGTAGACTATACGAGGGCTGCTATATATATTTCTGGCCTAGGGCAACACTAAGTGTTGCTAGGTGCAATCTGACATTTCCATCTAGCATAACATCATTCAGAATGTTTTGTCATTTAATCGTGAATTGTTTTATTTACAGGGAATTACAAAATTCATCTCGGCCAAAAAATGGAATTAGCTCGTGAACATTTTCGTGCGATCATTTTTCACAACTTTCGACGTGGATTATCACGACAAGAGTCCATCGATGAACTAAAATCTTTGTATGGCTATGAAGCACCGTCCTATAGCACTGTGAAAAACTGGTACAACGAATTCAATCGTGGCCGACGCACGCTCAAAGACGAATTCCGTGAAGGTCGTCCAAAAACAGCCGTTGTGCCAGAAAACATCAATGCCGTACGTGAACTGATAATGCAAAACCGCATGTAACATACCTTCAGATAGAGGCATGCCTATGCATTGCTCCCACCAGCATACATTCGATATTGCATGAACACCTGGCCGTAGAAAAGGTTTGTTCTCGTTGGATCCCGCACAATTTGACAATCGCTCAAAAAAAGGCTCGTGTGGATTGGTGTAAAGAAATGCTGAAAAAGGCGTTTATAAGATCGTCACAGGTGTCGAATCATGGATCTATGCGTATGAGCCCGAAACAAAACAGCAATCGACAAAAAAATAAAAAATAAAAAAAATCATTTTCGTTGATAAATACATATGCCTATTTACTTTATTAGGCCAGAAATACATATATATAGCAACCTACGTAATAGACCTGTGCAGTTCTACTGAATAACTGCGGGAGAATATAAGCTACCACGTGCACAGCCAAACGACATAACTATCCTTGTCGTCGCCAAAGATTAAACCAAGCGTAGTCAACAAATTTCTGAAGGCTTTAAGCTGATTGGCAGGTCAACTCCACTTGACTATAATTTGGGCTCCCGGTCACAGGAACATTTTCGGCAAGGAAAAAGTAGACGAGTTAACCGAGTCAGAAGTCTTTCAATATGAATACGAGGCTGAGATAAAACCGCACCCGCTAGGAATGGTCAGGAGGGAGCTTAATACACAATAGGAACAATTAGCTTAGAACGAAAATGGAAATCTATAACCAAATAAGAATTAACAAAGCAGATATAGGCAAGATGATTTGGCAAGACAAGAACTAATAACTTATTAAATAGGAGTATTGCTACATAACGGAGCACCTGCCATTTGGAGAACATGCGTTAAAAATGGGAGTGCCATATAACAATATTTACCGCAGCTGCAAACTAAGAAAACGGTTCCACACTTCCTCTGTGAATACCCAGCTTTATCACAAACCTGATATAGAACTCTCGGAATCCATCAGGCACCACATCTTTAGTGTCTATCTACAAAAAGCATAACGAAGATAAGTAGTTTCACTGAGGACACCAAATGGTTTGAACAAAACGATGAAACGTGATAGTATGATTTAATGGTCTGAGTATAGTGTACAATATGTGACCTGGTCTACGAAAAGGGGGCTTAGGTGTCAAAAAAAAGGAGAACAATTATACATATATAAAAAAATGGCGCGTCTAGCGCTAGTTTAGCCTGAAGGGGCTGTACTCGTACCTACCTACATATACAACTACGGAAAGCTCTTAAATATACCTAAAACATCCAATTGACAAAATGTATTTCTACATAGAATTTAATGTAGAGATCTTAAAATTAAGATCGAGAACAATTTTACTAGATCAAAGACGGACCACTGACACATCAGAGCTTTCGAAACTACATCAGCGACGAATAATGGTGAGACATATTTAGCTTCATAGAAGAGGATTTTTGTGTCAACCCAAAGGTTTTTTTGATGTTGACGCATTGTTGGATTATAAAGCTAAAGAAAAATATGTTATCTTATGTAGTGCGAGAGAGCCTTTTTAGACTTTTGATACACTACAAAGCTTTAGTGTTGACCTACATAGTCTTTCATAGCGATTTTAATGAAAAAGCATTGCCTTTTTTGTACTTAGAGTAGTCTTTCGAGGCCAAAGCTCGCCCATACATGTCTACGTGCATAGATTTCTTTCCTTGTCAAATATCAAAAGCGTCAAAAGTGTAATCGGTAAAGTTCGTTACGTTTTCTTCGTGCACTTTGCACTTTCAATAAGCGTTACTAGAATGAGAATTCTTACAGAAACCCTCCCACAGCCAGTTATTAGCGGCATTATCAAGCGCTGCATCTGCGCAGCTCCATCTCGGCGAATTCAATGTTAATTTGAAAATTATGTTTTATGCAAATAGTCGCGGATTGCGAAATATCATGTATTTCAAGGCGTGTGCGCAATTGTGCAAGCCACATATGCATGCCTGTATATGTGTGTGTTTTTATGTAAATAATGTGTGCACAAAAGAAATCGCTATCTTGCAATTCGAATTTGAGTATCGAAATTGAGATTTGAATTACTTGTAATCACGCGCTTCGTGCAATTCTCGCTGGCAGGTGCACAAATGCATTCTCCACCTAAAAGTCTACACACGGCATATGTGTGCATTCGTGTGTATTGGAAGGTTGCTGACATTTTGCATTAAGTCTCTGCTAGAACGTGACGATGTGTCTCAATGGTATTTCGGTTGATTGAGAAAAACTATTTGCTAATAATGTCGCATTGCAAACGATTACATATGGAAATAGAGACACACATATATATTTTTATAATAAAGGGTGATCAATTTCGTGGTTTCCTACCTTTTTAAAGAAAAAACTTCTTATATTCTGGGGCATTTATTTTTTAAAGATTATCTCTTTTAAATGTTGGCCGCGGCTGCGTCTCAGATGATCCATCCATTGAGTTCAATTCTCGATGACTCGGTCGAGCATTTTTGCTGTTAACTGGCGAATGTCGTGGGTGCTGTTATGCTCCTAGACCTGAATCGAAGAGGGTTTGTCCGCATAGACTAAAGACTTTACATATCCTCACAGGAAAAACACTAACTGTGTGATATCACATGAATTTGATGGCCAATCGACCGCCCCATAACGTAAAATTAATTGTTCGACGAAGTGTTCTCTCAATAAATCCATTGATTGATGCGATGCGTGGGAAATGGCATCATCTTATTGAAACCAAATGTCGCCGGGATCACGAGCTTCAAATTCAGGCATCTAATAATCGTTATCATGGCGCGATACTGGTCGCCATTGACGGTTACATTCTCATCGGCATCATTTTTGAAGAAATATGGATCGATGATTCCATCGGACCACAAACCACACCAAACCGTTGTTTTTTCTGGATGAAATAGTAGCTCTTGAATCTCTTCACGTTGTTTTTCGTCCCAAATGCGTCATTTTTGTTTGTTTACATACCCATTGAGCCAAAAATTGGTCTCATCGCTGTATAAAATTTGGTTCGAAAACGTCGGATTTTCTTGGAACTTTTCAAGAGCCCAGTCGAGCGGCTTTAGTTTTTGCACAAGCTGTATTTTGTACGCTTTCAATTTAAGATCTCAACGTAAAATGCGCCAAGTCGTTCCACACACCACTACCGAATCGACTCTCAACGGTCTCCGAGTACACTCTCAGCTACGCCTAATCCATCAAAAACAGGCTATTGAAAAAAGTACCAGTTTTTGGGTCACCCGTTATAAATAAATACTCGTATATAAGGAAACCTCAATTCAGCAAACATCCAACCATGAATCGCTTCATGGTAACGGAAAGAGAAAAAGCGATCCGAGATCCGGAAAACAACACCTCAAGAACAAAAACTTACACTTTCGTACTGGTCTGTGGCGAGTTCATCAATATTTATTTCAAAAAGACGAAAGAATGACGAAAGTTCATAAAGTTCTGCAATTAGCAGAAATCTGAGTTCTGATATCTAGAATCTATGACATCGGCTGCACAGTCTTATTTTCATATTTGACTACTTCTGACAGCTTTTGGTGGTATTATGTGGAATGAAAAATGTGCGCCAGCAATCCCCAGACCATAAACGAGCTCCAGGTGCATAGACATAGATTCGTGCCTAAATTAAGGCTATACGGCCGATACGAACGAACAAGTAGTGAAAAAAGTGCTGAGTTTACTGTGACAAATAAAGCCGACCACTAAATTGATGTTTATACAAGAAATAGTTGAAATATATTGTCAAAAGTCAAATGAGATAATAATATCTCAAATGAAAAGCATTCAGATATTTTTCAAAGTTAGAGAAACTTTGCATATGAACACAAAAGATGGCGCACCCTGTACATTTGCAAATGTATGTCTTTATAAATACATAAGAAAAAAAACAATTTCTGTTGACATAATAGTCCATAAAATTGTAAATAATAACAATTACAATAATAATAATTATTACTATACTTTTGGTGTTTGCACCTTTGTCTAGATTTTCGAAAAGGCGTCTACTGGTAGTGATGGTGTGAGACTTCAATCCGCGACTTTTAGGAACCTTCAGTCAGTTCACATGACTGTTGTAGGTCATCTGCACTGACTGAAGGTTCCTAAAACTTAAAAGACACTAACTTACAGCTGAAATATTCAATGGGAAGGTACATATTTTATATCAGTAGTACACACGAAGGTAAAATTTTACAAAGTGGAGGAAAAATCGTAGTCAAAAAATCTTTCAGGTGATGGTCGCCTACTCAATCCTCTCGGATACGTTCATTTAAACACACATAGAATGTTAATAAGGAAATAACATTGTAGTAGAAACTGTTATAGAACAACTTTAAGAAGGAAAGATACTGTATTAGATATTAAGATGAAATCGGGCAAACAGATTTTAACAGATTGGCTTTTACAACACCATTGTTATTAACCGATGTGTTAAAAACTATTTCTAATATCAGAGTTGCAGCCATTGAACATAAACGTTATGAAAATTTATCTCTCTCGGAGAAAAAGACAGCTGGTGGACCATAAAATGCTACTACTCAGTGATACTATAATACAATAAACTACCCAACAAGGTTCATCTTGACCTTACTGTAAGCACTCAATAAGTAGCCATGCAATGAGGTTGAAAAATTCTAGATGGCAATTATAAAAGTTGTCTGAAAGAATGTGATGCAAAATTATCGCATCGCACTTTAGAGCTTGTGCAAGACTAAGCTCCAAAAATCCACATTTTAACCTCAAACGAGCGAACGCTTTGTCGTTGCATGAGGTTTATTAGGAATTTTTCTGAACCAATGTTTCTGCCGTCCAATATATCCGTCGTACCTACTAAAGAATGAATATAAGGCAGTCAAGATTATGAAATCAGGATGTCAGACCTTGACAAGTTTTTACCAAAAAAAACGCTGATCTATTATTGATTGACAAAAGTGCTTCAACAGCCCTAAGTCACAGAGACCTATGCGCTCATTCATTGCTGAAGTATTATATACGATATAGAAAGAAGTCAATAGAAAAACTGTGTTTTTTGGTGGGAGTTTCAAGTTCATTTAAATAGAACTCCATTCCAATTCATTTCGTTATATTTGAATCATTTAAATTCTTTTTTAAGCGAACTTGCTTTCAATCTCACAGCAAATATATTTAATACCAAAGTCTGAAACAAAGGCAGAAAACCTCCACGTGACTACTTTCCGCTAATATTGCTTGAAAGTTTATACATAGAAAGGCCTCTTTATCACTAGCACCAAATATTTGTGAAAGTTCTTTCTTCGGTGCTGCTAAGTCTCCATTCACAATGGATTAGCCTAAGGGCTTAGGGTTATTCAGAGACATGAAGGAATTACAATTTCAAATAAATTCGTTTGTCAATAAATTATTTTATTTTAAAAAGTAAAACCATAAAACCAATAAACCGGACAAAAAAATTAATGTCGGAGTTTTTTTTAAATAAAAAATGGCAGCCTTAGGAAATTTTTGTCAAATTTTCCAAAATAAATTAACAGTAAGTTGTTTAAAAAATTTTAAAAATAAAAAAACAACAATATTCCTCCAATTAAGCAGTAGTTTTTCATGTTTCCAAAAAGCTGCATTAATATGATTGAAATCAACGTGTCGGTTTTCAAGCTATAGTGGTTACCAGTTCGAAAAACAAAGCTTTGAGAAAATTGAATTCGAAGCATTAGACGACCGTTCGTTCGAGGCTCTGGAAAATTATAGAATAACTTCAAAAGTATTTTTCGGATTTACTTCAAATTTTCGGAGACTATTTCTAAGATATTATACTTGTAAGGCATGTGCCTTAGGCTAGAATCCGAGAGATTTAGTAAAGGCTTAAAAATACTGACGTTCTTCCAAATACACGAATTGGTAAGTTGGGTTTGAAGAGAAATATATTTATATATTTAATTTACCTATAATAGGAATATTTTGGAAATGTAAAAAAAAATTATTTAAAAATGTTTTATACATATATAAATTGCCAAAACTAAGTAACACACGAATAATTCATGTTTATTGAATACTTGACTTCCAAACTATTTTATATTTTCTCAAAAGACTTAGCGAGGTTACAAAAAGTACACATTTTTCAGACATCTTAAAGCATTTCTACAGCTTTGCTGGCTTTCTGCTCTATATTTTGGATTTTTATTTCTTAAATTGAAGACTACTACTCGTATCATTAGTCAAATAGTTCAAAAACTGTGCCATATGGTAATTATGATGTACTTATTTAATAACATTGTGAAATGCTAAGTCTGCAGTTTATCCTATGCAAGAAAGTACACTCTCCAAAATACCGAACAAGGCAACATAATGCCGACGAAATCATAAGGGAGACATCACTCAACTTGAGACATACATATGTATATACTTAAGTAAATATATACAACTTACAAATAATGGTATATACGTATATACACATACATATGTAAAGGCATTGCGCCAGCAGCCATTGAATAAAATGATTTGCTGGCGTCGACTCCCGAACTTCGCAAACTTATGACACCCGACCCCAGAGGCGATCGTTAAGCAGGTACTTTGCTGATTTATGAGCGAAGATTTAATGCGCTGTCTTGAGATTTGCATTTGAGCGTTTGGTGTTTTATGATGCCGCCGAAGTTGATGCAGTTGATGTGCCACGAGTGCTGTATGTGTGCGCCCGTTAAAGAATTGCGCCCCTACTACGCGCGGTGGCAAGTTGAAGTGGCGCTGAGCAAAAGTTTATAAAAATAAATCGCCAGCATCTATCGCTTGCAAATGAAGATGCTAGCTGCCGTTAAGTGTGAATATGAACACATCACTTGGATAGACGAAGCAGGGAACAATGCTAGCAATGTAGAAGGATCCGCGGTTGGCGTCATAAGTGATGCTAAGAATGGTAATGATGAAGCTGATTACCTACTGTGGTTGGAAATAAATGCTATTGATACTTAAATTTTCGAAAATAATTAGGGTTTAAAGTTGATTATAGAAATAAAGTAATCAATAGCCATTACTATTACCAATACCACTATCATTATTATGAATATTAATATCACAAACAGTAACGGCAATATTTGTGCACCATTATCAATGCCATTACCGATTAAAATACCATTATTATAAAAATTTTAATCAATAATATTATTGGCAATATTAATCATATTCAGTACACCATTACCAGTACCGACGAATATGTGATATTAAGAATGTTATCAATTTATGTGTGTCAACAATATTAATTGAAGCAATACATGTATAAGTATTGCTAATGCTAAATTAAGTACAATTTTCATTACCAATACTAAAATTAATGATACCAAAAACTCACTAACGTTATCAGTAAAAAATACCAAGAGAAATACCATTACCAATACCATTACCAATACCAATACCGACAGCAATACAACTTACAGTATTTTGGGAATAAGTCATTACAAATGAATCATTTACAAACCTTGTATAATAGCCAGTAAACTGACAAAAATACTACCAATAACATATTCAGTACGCAAATCATTATCAGTACTAACACCAGTACCACTAAATAGCAAGAATATAAACCAGTATTATTACCAATAACATAACTATTAACCAATATCAATAACATTACCAAAAACTAATTCAAGAGCAATAAGGAACCAATAGAAGTACCATGCCCAGTATAATTACCATTAAAATTACCAATACCAAAACCATTATCAATACTAACACCAGTAGCTCTAAGCACCATTAACATAATTAATATTATCACCAATACCAAAAACATTACTCGATAACAGTACCATTACCAAAAATCAATACCAGTATCATTACCACTTTGTCAATCACAAACAAGAGATTTATTCAAAGTATAGTATATATGTATGTATATCAATATCCTATCTAAAACCAAGACTGGTATCATTACCATTACCATTGCCATTACCAATACTAAAATTAACCATTATAAGTAGCATTACCGAAACCAATACATGCACCATTAATATTATCAATCCATAACTATTAACCCAAAACAATAACATTACCAAAAACCAATACAAGTGCCATTACGGAACTTAAATACCAGTATCATTACCATTGTAAAGAATAAATAAAAGAATTATAGAAAGTATATATATAAATGCCTTATCTAAACTCAAGACTGATACCATTACCATTATCAATACCATAAAATAAAATCAGAAAAATTCACAAAAGCAGGATTATTATCAATACAAAAACCATTAATAAAAATCCTTAACAATAATCAATACAAGTACCATCCATATAACTACCATTACCAAGCGCTACGTACAAAACAGTATTATCATTACCAAGGCAATTACCATTGCCATTACCAATACTAAGACCATCAACATTTACGAAATCAGTATTATTAGCATTACTAAAATCATTAACCAATAATCAATACAAGTACCATCAATATAAGTACCATTACCAAGCGATATGTACAAAACAGTATTATCATTACCAAGACTATTACCATAACAATTACCATTACCAAAACTAAGACCATCAACATTTACAAAATCAGTATTATTATCATTACTAAAACCATTAACCAATAATTAATGCAAGTACCATCAATATAAGTACCATTACCAAGACTAGTACCATTCTCAATATTAAGATAAGCAATAAGTACAAAGGCAGGATTATTATCAATACTATAATCATTAAACAATAATAGTACAATTACCGAAATCAACACAAGTACTATTACCATCACCATTACCAATACCATTACCAATACGAATAATAAATATTACAACAGAAAACCTATAGAAAATACCAACACACTGTACTACACCAACAGCCACTTGACTCCCGGCCGCCATTGCTACCTCCTTCAATTACTTTTATTTGGTTGCAACATGTTGCTGTTATTCGCCGCAAATATCGCCTACTGTTGACTAACTGCCGCTTGTTTGTGCATTGCAGCGCTGCTGACGTAGCCAACGGTTGATGGCTGCCGCATAGCGCGCTTTGTTGCATGCAACATGTGTGCATGTGCAGCAGCGAAGCCATGTCAACGCGTCCGCCGCTTCCCACAGCTGCAACGGCTGTCAGCAACGTATCACTAAATAAGAACAACAACCACAGGGGTGCACCAAGAGTTGTTGATTTTCAAATTGGCAGTTGTTGCTGCAGCGCCGCCGATTGCTTGGTGGCTTAATTTTTATTTTCACTTTGTTGTTGTTGTTTTTTTTTACACACAGCAAACATGCTAATAAATTTATGAGCGCACACAGCAATTGTCTAAATTGCAAATATGCATTGGCCAAACGCATAGCAACAACATAAGCCAACAACAACGGCGAGTGGCATGCAACAGCAAGCGCGGCAGCAAATGCATTTCACTGTTGCTAATCGAATGCAGTTTGTGTTGTGGTTGAGTGTTGTTGTTGTATTTATTACTGTCGTTGTTGTTGCATTCATGCAGCACGTAGTTGCCACTGCAACGTTTATGAATATGATTCTTTTTAGAATAACCTCAATCTGTTTTGAAAGCTTGCTGCAAGTAACTACTGAGTAACCGCGCGCAACTTGCCACAAACTGCCTTCGCTGCGACTGTTATGCAGGCAGTGTCAATAAAAACGGGCACAACACCAATTGTTGTTGCATATGTGCATATAATATGTTTGTTTGTCAGTGAGATTTGCGCAAGTGCCACTTGAATTTCAGAATCTGCATTGTGTTGCATTGTTGCATGCGTAATGCCGGCGCTGAAGGTGCAATAATTGCTCAACGCGACTTGCCAAGCCTTCGTGCCAGTCTATTGGCTTATCTTAATGGCATTTTCGAAACGATTAGCTTTCATTGTTGCATGGATCGATTTCATGCTTTTTTATTAAGAGCTTTTAGTGGCATCACTCCCAAGTTTCTTCAGAACATTGTGTTAAAAATAAGTGTTCCTCCACAGACTGGTTGCAATTTCATGTGGTCGTCTACCTTCGCGCTCAAATTTCGGTGCTATTTCTGACGATGCATTGCTAGAAAAACTAAACATTTTTCTTTCAATAATTAACTCTTAAGTCGACTTCTTGGCAATTGATTTCAGCCTCAGAACCTTGAAATCATAAAAAAAAGATCTATAGTAAGTACTTAATGTTCATGATCTCAGTTAGGACAAGACACTTTTTAAAATCGAAAAAGGAAATTCCAAACCAAATATCATAGCTCCACCAGCGACCTAAAACCGTTCACTAGGTGGCTCAAACGCTTTGTATCATCTAGTAGACGCTATGCATATCCATGATCACCAACAACATTTTGACAGAATCGTGCTAAACGGATTGTATATCTCGTAAGCCAATTTGCTTTAGAACAATTCCATCGTTATTAGAAATATATTTTTGTTTTAACCGCGAACCCATAAAACAGTACCTTTAAATTTTTTTAAAAATTATGTTCTTCAAACAAAATGTTGTCATCAACAAAATGTGTTTTTTTTTTTTCATTGTTATTCTCTATTTATAGATCTGTTCTGAATATCTTAAGCTAGCCGATATATTTCCTGTGAGTCCCTGCTCCTTTCATGGCTTCAAAACGTTATACTCAACATAGGCATCAGCCCTACAAAGACGCACTTGAGCCACTTTCAATTTTCAATTCAGCGAATGTTTCTATTATCATAATTAATGGATCCCGTGAATCATGAATTAAAAGGAGTACTAATTGAGTTTTTTCAAATAAAAATGTTAAATTTTCAACTAATATTTAAAAGTTTAGGCGCACAGTTGCATTGTAAGTTTATATGTACATAAGAAAATGGTGAGAGGTCTTGCCAGATCTCAAAGGAGCAAATATTAATTTATCTACACTTAATCTCGATAATACTAGTACTTATCGATAAGTGAAAAAGTAATGAAGTGTAACTTATCCATATTCTTTACCACTAAGAGTTTCAGGCATTTCAAGATCCTTATATACAGCTGCAAACGAAATCATTGGTTTTCGCAAAGCGAAAGGCTAAAGAACAGCTGGTACGATGAGCAGTGCCGTGTCGCAGTGGAGAGAAAACGCGCCTAACTCGCAACGCTACAATCGATCACAACACGAGGAAAAGAAGCCGTGGTGTCTAGGAACCTATTTTTGCGAGTACCAATTGAAAAAAAAAAAACATTTTTTGAATCACCCTAATGTATATTATTATATAAATACTATAAACATATTTTTGTATGCATACATACAAAATTATATACCGAGTACATATGTATGTATATGCGTTTCTTCTTCTATGGAAAGTGTGCACAAACTCCTCAAGACACTCCACGAAACATCAGTTGCTTTAGTAACCGAATAATAGAAAATAATGTAGCATACCTTTAGGCAGCCAAGTGATGCCCTGGTAGTTTTCAACGCATTAAAGTATGAATGAACAAGAACAGCACACACACATACATGCAATGCAATGACTTTCATAACAAAAATTAGCATTTTAGCGCATCGAAATTTATAACAACCACAACAACAACACACACAGCAGATGAAAAATGATATTAAGAATGCTTTAAAGCCAACCATAAACATTAGCATAATTGCGCTGAGAGGACAATGGCCAGGAAGCTGGATTGCCAAAGTGGCGGATATGTTTTTTGGTACCAAGCTGAACAGCTTCTGCCGCGTAGCAATTGCTTTCTCCTAATAATTTAGCAAGACATCAAAAGCATTAATAACAAAGAACAATGTTTATGTATGTACATATAGCAAAGGTATATATATGTTTAGGTGTTTGTTCGCTTATTGCTGTGTACTTGCGTCACCTCACGTTTATGCTATGTGCGTAGCTCAGGTGATTAGCGCAATTAGGCAGGTGCTCGTAATGATGTTTCCACTGGATTAAACACACAATTTAATGCGCGTCAACTGCGTGGGGTGGCTGCCAGCGCATCAAACACATTTATTTATACATATAAATATACATACATACATATATACATATGTATGTATGTATGTAAGTACGTGGCATACTACTGTTTCCTCTCCGCATAACTAATGACTGTTAATCTTCGCGTTCTGTTTTGGGGGCTGAGGTACAGTGGGACAAATAGTATAACAACTTGATTTTGATAGTTCAGTTTGTATGGCAGATATCTGCTATCTGAACCATTTCTGCGAAGATTCCACTACCTTGGACAATAACCTATGATAACTTGGTAAGGATATCACCTCTAATGAAAAATTTTGCCATGCAAGCACTTAAATCCGATCGTTAAGTTCGTATCACAGCTTTATGTTACAGTAGTCATGAATCGCCTTAGCTGGCGGATGGAGCCATGTGTAAAAGTTCACGCAAGTGAGGAAAGTTCTCTGAGCACCATTCACTTCGGAATGACCAGAAACGATTCTTCTACATATGACTTAAGCAGTCCCCGATTTCCAGTTTTAGGCCAAGAATACGCTGGTAGCCAATAAATATTTATTTGAAAGTAAGCTAAAGTGGGAAGGTGAACCATCCCTCCCCAGCGTTGTGCGCTGGCTTTGGGACCCGCCACGTTAAAAACACCCCCAATGAAAAAAAGAAAACATGCTTGGATAAAAGATCCCCTTTTTGATGACAACCACTGCAAACGTAATAAGGATTACGATTGAAGGGCATGCACCTGTAACGTCCGGTCCCTTAATTGGGATGATATCCGCTACCCATCTGGTTAATGTACTCGTAAGAGTAAAAGTGACATTACCGCCGTCCAAGAAGTGCGTTGAAAAATGATGTAAGAAAATGATGGGACAAGGACTGAGACGAGTAGGTCATTGTGGCATATACTACATTGGCCATATAAAGCAGCACAAAATCGGTGTAGGAATGGAGGTGGAAGAGAAACTCCGTCGCCGAGTACAGGCATTCACTCCATTGGATGAACGCCTAGCCACAATCCGCATCAAAGCGAAGCTCTTCAACATATTACTGATTTGCGCAATTTCGCCGACGGAAGAGAAGGACGATGTGCTCAAATATGTCGTCTATGAGCGCTTTGAGCGCACCTATGAAAACTGCACCCGCCACGACATCAAAATCATGCTTGTGGACCTTAACCCTAAGGTGGGCAAAGAAGGTATTTTCGGCACAACGGTCGTAAATTTTAGACTCCCTAAATGGGTTGTGGTTGATGGATTTCGCCGGGGCCCGAAATATGGTTATCTGTAGTTCTAGCATAGGGAAATTCATCAAGTTACCCTGTCTGCAGATTGCCTTCCTCGCTACGTTACAATCGGCCACATCACGTGCGGGATGATAGATAGGCCGAAATGCGAGAGTAAGAAGAGCTTGACAAGCTGGCTAACTGGGGTAATACTCGAAATTTCTACGAAAACATGCAGGGACTAACAAAAGGTTTCAAACTCCGCACGTACACTTGTATAACTCCCAGCTGTAAACTAGTGACTGATGCCCAGAGCTTATTGAAATTATGGAAAGAACACTTCTCCAGCTTGCTGAAAGGCAATGAAAGCATAATATCAAGAGATGCTAAATCATAGCTACTACATCAAAGAGCAACGTCGCTTTTCTTCTTTCTCTATAATGGTTCTTTTCAAATTATATCTCCAAAAAAAGCACCAGAGCTTGATTTCAGACCGACTTTCAGTCATTCAATGCTAAAATTGTGCCTTTCAAGAATGTTAAGAGATCGCCACATGCCACGTCATAAACAAAACTAACTGTTAAACTTTTATAGTACTTGTAAACAAAGCTTTATACTCCTTTAAAATTTCGCGAAATAATATATTTTTCTGTTCACAAACACCTCTCTTTTATTCCACAACTCTCTCATCTCTCTACTCTACTGCACTTGCTCATCAAGCTCGCACCACTGTGCGCTAATAACACAAACAATAAGTATGATAATCAGTATAATATTACCGTTAGTGCGTGCCTTCCGCAAATCACTTGCCCTTTCAGCGGCGTTAGCTCATCAAATAAAAGCGCGAGGAGTCAAAGGGCGCCTGGCAATGCTAAAATTCCATTAGTGGCAAGATGGCAGCGAGTTGTGGAGGTGGCTGTTAGCACAACATATTTTAAATGACCGCCACGAGTAGTTCTACACTAGTAAGCTCATAGTGAGATAATCGCAATCTCCTTACACTCCTTTACTACAAATATCCCCGCAATGACGGCATACGGCGCATCAGAAAGCTCAAAATTTCCCTCCAACTCATTGGCATTCTCCAAGCGCGCCAGTCCGCAAAGGAAAGTGTGTCTATTTACCTATTCAAAAGAAGACATTTAAAGCTACTTATCTTGCTCAACCCTAATTCTCTCTCTTTGCCTCAATTGTTTCCATATCCTGGCACATTAGCGCAATATCCTCTTTGCTTTTGTTGAGGACTAATGTGAGCTCATTTTGGCACTTATTTTTTAGCGTTTTCGTAAAGGAAGTAATTATGTTTTTAGTGCAAGGCTTCTTTTCGAAAATGATGCTGCTTAAATATAATGGATCTGCATTATTTGAATTGCTCATTTATGAAAGAGTGTCATTAAAATGGGGAGCAAGTTTAGATAGAACTTGAGTTTCATATACTTATATAAGTACAGTAGCAGTGTTAGCAACAAGTTTGACCGAGCTTCACCTCTCATTTGTATTGTATGTAAGTAATATCCTTAATACATTTCGAGAGAATTTTCGATGTGAAGAAATGTTCTCCTGGACTAGAAAAGCCAAGCCTATAATAGGTACTGCTGAGTGAATACCGACCGCCGTGGAAGCGGTAGCGCTTGCTCTCTCTTAGCAGACTCTAGAAGGGTAATGTTGAAGCAGTAAATGCAAAATTAGTGTGCAATTTTCTCAGAACTAGTCGCAGTTTTCGATGCTTCTTGAAATAATATTTTCACACAGACTCTACAGAAGGCGGTTTTTTTCAGTCGACAACAATAGTGTTGGATTCGTAAATATATTCTACTGTTTTAACACCCTGTTTGTCTGGTCATCCTTTTAACAAGGTCCCACGTAATTAAGTAGCTTATGGAACCGTTACTTCTTAAAAAAATTGTGAAGCCAGGGAGTCGAATAAGAAATGATTAAAGTGCAGTTTCCCTTTTTAGGTAGTTAAAGTGAGATACAGAACTGAACCTGTAACATTGATAATGCTATGTTACATGCCCTTAAAGAAAATACTAGTAAGACCTCCGTCCGCAAGCGTCCGCAATACCGACATCGTTATGCTAGTGGAGCTTTGCAACTAAGCATATTGAGCTTGAACACTGATAGGACAATGGCCCCTATAACTAAGGAGCGGCTAGCCTTACTGAGAGTAAAGAGTACACTGGATCACTTCCGCTCAATCGTGGGCCGAAAGGATCATTGGACGGCGCATGAACTGTTGGTAGCCTGCCTGGCTGGTGAACGCTGGCCAAGTTCCCGCGTAAATCAGAATTCAGTTGTAGAACACATGAAGATAAGCAGCACTGATTTGTTCGCATTCTACTGACAATGAGGCTACCGTACACTTCCTGGCCAGCTCATCAGTTTTGCAGATGCCTGCAATACCGCTGTGGCCTGTCACGCATATTAGTGTTATGAAAAATTGACAAGATACCATTGATAAAGGTTGGGCATTCCTTAACCAGACCTGAATGCCCGGTTAATGAGTTCAAGGACTTCCCCAAGCTTTGAACTATTCGTCACTGCCCCTTTCCTTCAATGGCTTCAAATGTTTTGTTTGCCAACTCCATGATCCAAAAGATCCGGTATAAAGTCAAAGCATGTGAGGATTTTCGTAGGTTCAGACATGTGTTCATTAAAAAATCCAGATTCTCCGAGTCTGATAGCAACTTTCGCGGCCATACACCTTCTGACGATATATGGTCACTTTATGCAAAATGGCATTGAGTTCCATGGTTGCAGTGGACCACAGACCACACATGCTGATGAGCGCCGCGCATTGGACGCTTTCGAGCTTCATTGTGTGTTGTGTTATCTTTTTTAGCGTTATCCACCACACAAATTACCCATAGAACATAAAAGGTTTGTTGGTAGAGTTAGAGGACAACTTTCGCTGAGAGACCCCACCTGAAACAGTACAAGATAAATCTACACAGGGCACTGCAAGCTCAGGAAGCACTTGTCCAACATGGGCATAGTCTCCTGTGCTAACTGTCGGTTCTGCGACCTGGAACAGGAAACACCAGCACACCTAATTCTGGATTGTACAGCAATCTGCAGAAGAAGGCTTAAGGCCCTGGGTTCCATATACATTAGCAGGGATCACATCACGTCAATAGCGCCCGGCAAACTTCTGGAACTATTCAGGCTGCTGGAACTTTGGGAAATCATGTGATATAGGAGAGGGCACAATATACCCTAGGTCGCGGAGCATTACCTCGTTAATAATCTATCTATCTATCAGTACAAGACAATCAATTCCTACTTTGCTCTCTCCTCGATATTAGGCTTCCATTAAAGCTTTCTATTTAGGACGAGCCTTAAATACTTCCATGTATCCGCAGAGAGTAACAAAAATATAATATGTTATATGCAGCAATTATGTAAGTCCTAAGTTATGCGATTATGGACACCATAAAATATTCCACGTTATAAATAATGAATTAAATTTCATAAAGCCAGCACAACATAATGCTGAGACACTTAACTCATCACACAGACAGACGACACGACACACTCAAAAGTTGCAATATTATTATGGACGACAACAATAAAGCGCAATGATGCCACAAAAGGATGCTTTCAACGCGGCGGTCGGTTGGCTGGCTGGCTGGCTGGCAGCTGGTGGCCCGAGCCAACGCCATAAACTTTAAATAAGTAACAGGCAAATAATGGAGTAAGAAAACCGGCTGCCAGGAAATTACTTCAGTGGCACGAAGTGGCATGCAACAGCATTGTGCGCAACTAAGTGGAAATTGCAGGAACAACAGGCTGTTAAGGTGTGGCAAGACACGGCGGAGCAGTGAAGATGACAATGAAACGATGAAGTTTCAAGAAAGTGGAAATGAGCGCGAAATGTGCGAAAGTGGCAAAGTGACAAAGCCATAAAGTGGCAGGCGTGTGAGTTGGCGTAGTGGACATGTTGCATTGCAAATGTGGCATGTGGACGCAGCGCATTTAAAAGCTTAAAAGCATTTAACGGCATGTGGCCGTGGCACTACAAGCAAATGCCCACACATACTTACAAACACACTTATATAACAGTAGCTTTGAGCTAAAATCAAAATTAAAATGCCAGCAAGCGTACAACGGTAAACGGCTGCTGGAAATTGTGCTGCTAAAATGTGTGTAAAAAAGTGCAAATAATTTTGAAGTAACTGTTTAGCTGAGAAAATAATGAAAAAATCCCGTACTTACCGCTAAGTAAGCGCTTTGGCCGCGTAGACGCGGTGGCGGCTCGGTGAAAGGTTCGCCATTTGCTGCGGCCTTGTCGCGCCTGCAAGAAAAATTGAAGAGAGAGAAATTACTACAAAAGCGCAATTAGAAAATGAACAAAAGAAAATGCAATGTTTATAAAAAAAAGGACAAAAACAGTTTTTTCTAGAACCTCATGCGCTCACAGGATCTCATAAAAGACTTGCAGACAGAAATACATACATATTTAGACACATTTCTTGCTTTATTTGCTTAAGATTCGGTCAGCATTGTTCTTTAACTTACCACACACTCATTGTCTCTAATCTTATTGCCACCCCAAACCCACATTTTCCATGTCCTTCGACTATAAATAACAAGTAAATGTGCGAAGACGATTGCGAATAACCATTCTCTATGAGATTTTTCATAAAATTATATGCCGAATGAAATGGAAACAATAATCGTAATAAGAAATAGGCAATAATCATAATCAAAGTCGCAGGAAGCAAGAAAACAAGGTTGCCAGCAGTTACATAGTTCGGTAATAATAATATACATTTTTTGCAAGCAAATTTATGAGCATTACAATGCGCACAACAGCTTCCCCAAGTGTGTTACGAGCTCAACTAGCGAGCAGACAATCTCTCCAGGGCTGAAGAAATGGGCCATGAATTATCTGAGCGATCGGCAATCATCCGTATTGCTTCGAGAACAAAACCCTCAGTTGAAAAGAATTAAACAGTGGGTTTCGCAGAGTGGTGTCCTCTCTCCGCTATTGTTTAGCGTTTATATTTCGAAAGTCTCTGAACCACCAGAGAGAAATTCCAACACCTTTTACGCAGATAATTATACGATATTTACATCAGGCTATAAATCCAAAGCGAGCATATTTTTTAAATGAACGAGAAGGCGGTTAAATTCCGACTGTGGACAACCCTAAGATTTTAGGCATTACCCTTGACATCCCAGCACTCTCAAGCCTCATATGACTGCGATTATAGCTTAATTACACAGCCGAAACAACCAACAAAATCTGCCGACCGGTCATTAACTACGCTGCACCGATATGCTAGCTTAGATGTAGGGAAATGCCAACGAAGAAGTTTGAGACGTGTTAAAATACAGCTTTTCATACAGTTAAAGGATGCCTCTTGACGTCTTCTGCGAACACTTGCGGTCAAGAAACACAATACATTCCTTCCAGGCACTTTCTTCTGGTATGTTTTCGCAGAAACCATCTCTCCAATCGTCTGCTTGAAGCGGAGCCGCTTCCTGATCGACCACGGACGCAATAAACTTTAGACACGCATTGATCGCCATTCACAGTAGAGCCATCAGCACCTTCATCGGCTCCATCCCAGAGAATGACGGGATCAAACCACCCGCCATAGCAGATGAAGACCTCGAGTTGCCCCGAGAACCAAGAGTGATCCATTTGTTCTGAATACTTTACCAGGTTAAATTTCTATTTATCCAGAATCGTATGTGACCTACCATGTACATATGTGTCCAGTGTGCAAATGGTTTTCGTATGACTCCAGCCATCTATTTGCATGTCTAGTGAATCCCACTCATCTAACAACTCCCTCCCTACAACAATAACAGACCGTCAAGATTCGAATACCTAAAAAAGCGATCGGTATATAAAGGGTTTTTTCAACCGAGCAGAATGTTTTCTGATAAGCAAAATCTTATGAAAATATCTAAAATCTTCAGCTTCTTGAAAGGTAAATCCCAAAATACGTTCGAACTTTTGTTAAGAAATAGGTATCACCTTCTATTAAGTTTTATAAACAGAAAGACTTTAGAGAATTCAAAGAACAGTGCATCCACTGATGACTCATTACTTCGCTAAGCAGCTGCAACTCAAAATGGGATTGGGATTTTCATTTATCTATTGATTTTTATTTATCGCTTGGATACCTGCTAATCGACAGCACAGCAGTCTGTAGATGCAGGATTAAGGCCCGTGGAGCCATGTTTCCGAATAGGGATCGCATCGCCTCAGCATCCAGTAGAATATTGGACTTTAACAATGTGCTGGGGCTAGGTGAGTCCTTGTGATTTAGGAGAGGGCACAATAGACCCAAAGTCGCGGTGCATTCCTCATTCATTAATCTAATCTAATCTAATCTACCGCTTATATGACGGAACTGGTCTTTAGAAACATGATAAAGCAATTATATACTTGTAGTAGCTTGCAAAGAAGAAATGAAATCCCGTCATAAATTAAAGTTGTATCATGTGTCGCTTTTGACATTACTTTTGACTTAATAACAAGATCTCAAAATCGAAATTACTATACAACGAAAGAGTAATTGTATTATTAACTAAACCCACTAAAACTCAAGATCTGATTCCATAAAATATCCAACACAGGATTGTCATAAACAAACGTTTGAGGAACAGATTTTGGACAGAGAGAGCTATCAGCTCCATTGGATATTGATTTACGTTCAAGCACTTGCTTGGATTACGCACTCTCTCCTCGCTAAAGTTCGTTTTGGAGAATGTGTATTACATGCTACTCTTGATGACCGTTTCAAGTAAAGATATAAGAGTATGTATGCTTTTGGACTGATGTATAGATAGGAGAAGATGTGGAATGTGCAGTTTTTTTTCAAACTACGAGTAGAAATACTTGAGATTGTATTAGCTCTAAGAAAACGTTATATCCACTTAAGATTATCATATACATTGATAGGTTATTATTTTTGCTAGAATAAACAGTTTCAAACCACAAAAAACCTAGCTCATAACTAAAAATTAAATACAAACTAACCGCCAAAGACTTATCCCTTAGTAAGCTGGCAACCCTTAAGCAAGCAAACGAAGTTTGTAAAAGAAGCATTGAAGATAATAAAACTACAAGATGCTGAGGAATGTCGGCAGACACATTCAAATAAACTTGAATTTGTGTCTACAGCCTACTTCATAGGCATTTCAGAGCGGAACAACTACTAAACCTAACCTCGTGAAATAATATAATAAAAGAAAATACTGTTTTTAATAAAAAAATCACATCGAGACAATCAGCGTCAATCAAATAGAAAATAGCCTACGGTCCTCTTTAGCTAAGAATATACTAGGAAATGCACATTGTACTTGTAGTAAGGATTTGTATGCAGACATTTTATTTAAAGAGCTGCAGTTGTTTTGAATCATATTGAGGGTTTCTGCCTGTTTGCCGGCAAATTCATAGTATTTTCAGCTGGTAGAAATATAAAACATGAAACAGAAATTATATAATGCCACACTATTACTAGAAATTGTATGAATCTTCATTTCATAAGAAATCCAACCCTTCCAGCAGCCTTCCAGAAAATTTCTTCTCCTTTGGTGTAGACTAAATTCGAACGGTTTGGTCTCTATACGATACATTGCAGTTCAATTATGTATTATGGATGGCCATAACACATGACATAAAGTATCTACAGCATATGCTAAAGCTTTCGGTTTCAAGCAAAACTTTCTATGTAAACTCAAAGATGTTGGTATCACATTGGATCCAATAACTAAGGAAAAGGTATTACAAAATATCAGGTAATATATACGAATGTTGGGTTCCTAGAGAATGTTTCAATCCTATTTAAAATCTGCTCATTATCAAGCATATAAACTCGTGTTTTAGAGAGAAGTTGATCCGATAGTTTGCTATTGTAATATGAAGCCTATGTACCCGTCCTTGGAAATCTACCGGGGTCAAAGGAATTAAGCCCCAATGTAAACTATTCTCAAGACTACCAGAGCTAAATGATCGCGATTTTATCAAAATCACCCCAAGAATTGTCACTAAAATCTATTAAAACTCAGCGTTCTCAAGTTTTTTCAGGTCGTAAATGAATTAATGTGGGTTAATCGCAAAGCGTTACGTAAGTGAATGAAAGCTAGTTATTCACAAGTTCTCTTTGCATGATGTTTCAGTTAGGTAGCTAGTTATGAGATATGGGTAGCGGTTATGGGTATCAACATGATAACTGAGTTTAGTCTGATAATCTCCTTTTTCTCTCAACCCAAGCATAACCAAACTATAAACTGACTCCAAAAGTTTTCTCTGAGACTTGTGGAAGCTCAGTTTTCTAAACTAATTACAAGAACTTCGTCAAAAAATGTATGCAAGTTCAGCTTTTCCAGGTCTTTTTTCAATAATTTTTTTCCAATATTCGGATTTTGGTTTCGGCAAGCTTTTCTGCACAAATTGACGCCACAAATGAAGAAAGTTAAGGATGTTCGATGCAGTTATTTACTCAACTGATATTTATATTGTAACATTTTTGCGTCGAATACTCGTATAATATCCTGCTATACTGCCTCAACGATTGAGACTCGAACATCCCCCTAATCTATACTCGCTAAAATACATTTTCCACACGCCTCTAAACTTATATCCAGAACATATGTATTTGCAAATCGAATGTCGTAATGAAATCTCAGTGTTCAATAAAAAAATGAGAATTTTATGTTGCTGAGATAGTATATAGTACGTTTAGGAATCCTAGTAAGCCATTCTTAATTAAGTCTTTGGAAGAAGCTAAACTGTAATTATTCATTTTCTTTGTTAGGATTGTGGATATTTGAACAAAACTGTGGTCTTATAAACGCTTAAGAAGGTAATTCAAGATATTTGACTGCGCTCCCGCTGAGTATTTAAGGTATTTTGGTACCACAAAAGCAACACGAAGCCAATCAAGGTAAGCTTAAGCGGTTAAACAGTTTAATTCAAATTATTTAAAGAAGCTTGACCACACTTTCCTAAAGTATTAGGGGTACTTTTGAAGCCTCTAAAGTAGTAATAACACATTTCAGGCCTGTAAATAAATCAGACGGATATTTGAAGTTGTGTATTCGCACTTCAGCTAAGCTTCTGTGAGTTTTGAAAGCTCAAAAGCAGTGTAGAACGATTCAAGTACCGTAAGCTTTGTGCAAATTAAAATTAAACTGTTCTCTTTGAGAAGACCTACTTGACCAATCTGGCGAAAAGGATTATTAGTTCGACGCACTGACGGAACGATAAAAGTAAACCTCCATTATTTAGTATTTTATTAAACCCCTAACTCTCATAGAAAGCACCGGTGTATATCCACATCGCTGTAAATCCCTACCCTCTTATGTTAAATTGCGACAAAATTGCTTACTTACTGATTGCGAACCTTCACTAATTTCATGTGCATTAGCACACTTGCTTCACGCCCCCACTTCATGACATAAGCATGTCAAGAATCATATAAAAATATAGTTTAGCACAATTCGTACATTATTTCCGGTTTCCTGTTGCCATCACCGCTACGCAACCCAACAAACCTGCGCCCACACCTCAGAGCTAGCTCCCACCAACGCTGTCTGCCGCTTGTGCGACAACCTTCAGTCATGTCCTGCAAATATTTACTGCCACAGAACCTTTTCGCTGTTTTGTTTGTTGTGTGAAGACGGGATGTTGGAAAAATGTGCACATAATGAGTTTTTGCGGTTTGGCGATTACGCAAAGATGAGAAGCGCGCTGTGGGTGGCAGCAGCACATAAGAAAGTGTGGGCGGCAGCTTGATACGAAATGCCAAATGCCTAACAATTTAGACATGAGTGAGCCACTACTGCCAGCTGACCAAATGTGCGCTACACTGCTCGCCACTGAGCGCTTTGGTTGTCAGACTCAACGCCACTTCTTTCTCAACCTTGGGCTACTGCACTCAGCACCCCGCGCATAGTATTTTATATGGGTAATGTTTGTATTTGACCGCAGCACTCGTTAAAATTCTTTACGTTGCTAGTTATTTGGCAGGAACTTTTACTCCTACCACCCTCCCAACCCTCCGCCCACACGTCGTGCCACATCCCTTAAATACATTCGCTATTATTTGCTACAACTGTTTCTGTCACTATAAATATGTCCGTATGTGTTTGTTTGGCTTGCTGTTGTCATGTTTTGACTTCAAATGGCAAATGTTTGTCGATTTTCGTCGCCCTTCATTACTTTCAACTTGTCTTCCAGCGTACTCAATGCTTTCAACGCAGGTCAAAACGTTTTGGAAAGAGATTTATGCGACAAGTTCAAACAAAAGTTAATTAAACAAACTGCTGTGCGACGCTTAGTCGGTGGGTTGGCCGGAGGTTAAACTTTGTCGAAACAAGGCGCTTGTCACCATAGCGCAAAGTTTGGTCCAATATGTGAGGTTAGACTTCGAATGGTGTGAGAAATCTTCAAAATGAAATGCGATTCCGGGTAGTGTGGGTGTGTGTGTATATTCATACATTAATATTACTGTTATAAATCACATGGATATTTAATTTTAATGGTCGCGTTTATTACAAGAACATCTTAAATTTTCGAGAAAGGTTGAAAAGTTGTTATCATTTAAAAAAAAGACGCATTTTTGACAGTGATTTTCATTACAAAGTGTGATCCATTTCCAGGTTCCCTGCTTTTTAAAGAAAAAACAAAGAAACTTCAAGTTGAATGGGGAATGTTCATTATCAATCGATAGTACTCTTTAAAATGTTGGCCGCGGCTACGTCGCAGATGGCGAATAACACGCGTGATGTTTTGCAGCAAACCTGAATCGAAGCGGCATTGTCACATGGACTTTAGATTTTACATATCCCGACAAGAAAAGCCTAACGGTGTGATATCATCGATTTGTTGACCAATCGATCAGCCCAAAACGTGCTCACCGAAATATTCTCTCAATAAATCCATTGATTGAGCGATGTCGGGAAGCGGCGCCGTCATGTTGAAACCAGATGTCACCGAGCTCACGAGCTTCAATTTCAAAATGGGTGATGGTGTTGCGAAAAGTGCGCTCAATAGACCGATTATGTTGATCATAACTTGAGCGAGCCGCACGAAACACATACTTTACAGAACGTGCATTTTCGTAATAAAGTTGAACGATTTGGAAACGTTGTTTAGACATAATCCTTTCCATGATGAGACTCAAAACAATACCGAACAAATCTAACATGACAGCTTGCACGGCTTACGCGTGATCTGTCAAAAAAAAAAGATTTTTGAAAAATGTACCTATACTTGGATCACCCGTTAGATACAAGCCTTAAGCACACAGTTTTACAGTGTTTTGAGACATGAGTGACATGTACCGAAAATCACACTTCTAAACATCGAGGTTTGAATGTTGTTAGGCTTACAACTAGGACATTTTTTCCAACAACAATCTATGGTCAAACCTTTATAATTCTAAAATAAAGTTTACGATTTTCAGTAAAGAATGTAATTATTTAAGCATATCTCTGAGATAAAAATATTTCCGAAAAAATCAAAAAGCCTTTCAAATGCACGTAGGAACCATTAGGATAACATCCAGAAGTACAAAATAAATCGGAGTTGGAGCTAAAGGAACAAACAAATAACTTTCGAAAAACAAAACAATGCACAATTTTTCTAGACTAATCCAAACTGTCCTCATGATTAGAGTCCAATGCTGCACTATTGGGATGGGAACAGTAACCAATTGATACAAAAATTTATTTTCAAAACTCTTCGAAATATACAACCTTTCAAAAACTCGCGGTTTAGAATGCAAAGTATTCTGGCAAATATAAAATATCATACCAAGACATCAGTCATGGATCTCTAACTTCTCGCTAAGTGCCTTAACAAAGTAGTTAAGGCGACTGTTATGACAACAATGGCTGATGACGGCTTTCAGCTTATCACATCACTATACAATAAGCGGCTTTCTTCAAAGCGTCGCTTTCAAAATCTGAACAAATATCATCTGAGCGTACAAATATTTGTCTTCTACAAACTATTAAGTAGTAGCTTACCCTAAAAACTAGCTAAGGATAAAGCTACCAATGTATATTTATTGAGTCACGAACTTGCTCTGCACCGTGAAAGGTTTTATTGAATTGCATAAAATCCAACCAACCAAGCTCCCAGCGTTTCTGGCGTCCATTATCAATGTGTGCAGCCTGCCGTTGTTCGGATGGAACACCATATCTCTCCTACTGGCCACTTATGGACGTCGTTCAGACGGTCTAATTGTTGACAATACACGTTCGAATATTCCCTGTCAATCTCAACGAACACATAGAAAAACCTCTCTGACCATCCATCATTGCTTGGTCAACGTTTGCGCCGGCTCAGCGCGATTTGGCCTTGATGGTTTTCGTTTGACGTTGTTATAAGTAACACACTTTCGATCACCAGAAACCAAATGTTTTAAAACTATAAAAGATCGATTTTGTTGCGGTCCAGCAGGGATTAACAGACAAATATTCGGTAATGAGGTTTTTTCGCTTTAACTCTTGTGGCAGCTCTCGAGCTTCATTTATACACAACCTTCTTAAAATGATTCCAAACGGTCGGACTCCACGATTCTTATTATTTTATCGGTATTTTTCACAATTGCCCATCTAAAGCATGGTACATCTTTTCCATCAGAACTACAGGAACGCATATCCTGGTTAAATAATATCTGGGAAAACTTAAAAGGTGCAACTGAGAGTATTGGGAACAAATCCTCATCTTCCAAAAGCTATGATAAGATAAGATCGTGGTTAAATAAAAAATCGAAGAACTCTGATGGAAAACAAACTGACAGTATTACCCTAATAATAAGGTTCTGTTAAGATAACACCGATTCCTAATTTGACGATTTAGGAAACGAAAGACAATAGTCCCAATGTGAGAATTATATTCTGAGCAGACTTACTAGCTTGCCATGAAGTTTGCCCACAAGGAAACGTCAAAGGCTCTATAAAATATATATAGAGCATATTTAAGCATATTTTTATATTTTATTATGCTATAAAAATGCACCTGTTCAAGGTATTATAGCTTTACTGCAGCCGAAGTTAACATTTTTTCTTGCTTTTTATGAAAGCAGTATCCGTTATTAAACAATTTTTGCACTTCTTTATTGGCGAAGCCACCGCTTATGCGTTCTTCCTTTCCTGTTTGGCGCCAATTGGAGATTCCAAGTGTAGCCAAGTCCTCCTTCACCTGGTCTTTTCAACGGAGTGAAGGTCGAAAACCTTCAAAGCTGAAGAGGTTTGCTGTCTCTTGTATTGATGGTCTATGTCAATGTCGCCATATATCTCGAACAGTTCATCGTTCCATCGACTGCGAAATTCACCGTGGTCAATGCGGAAAGGACCATAAATATTCTGAAGAATGAGTGACTTATAGAGTTTGGTCTTTGTTCGTCGAGAGAGGACTTTACTTTTTAATTGGCCACTGAGTCCGAAAATGCAAATGTTGACAAGATGATTCAGCTTTGGATTTCAAGGCTGATATTGTTAATGGTGTTGACTCTGCTGCCAAGATAGACGAAATTATTTACAACTTCGAAGTTATGAATGTCAACAGTGACGTGGGAGCAAGTCGCGATTGCGACAACTGTTTGTTTGATGGCAAGAGATATTTCGTCTTGGCCTCGTGCACTACCAGACCCATTTGCTACGCTTTTTCAAATTCACATTATATAAATATGAGAAATGGAACTGATTTATTATGAAATGAGTTAAAATATGAAGAATTCACTTTTGTAGATTGGAAAAGTCTAGCCCGCAGAGTTTTGTGAAATCGTGTGGAAATATTAATGTTTCCTTTAATTTCGTTTCGCCAAGAACAAAGCCTGTCTTCTAAGTAGCTGATTTTGAATACAGATTTTCTCTTTTGCTATTGGAAGAAATGTTTCGCTCATTTTTCCTCGAAAGCATTGATTATTTCCACAGACAAACTTAAATAGAATCGCTAAATACTTCATCCTTTCACCGCTGTCAGTTTAATGTCAGCGAATTAAACGCATTTATATGCATTACGGCCCACTTGCGGCGAAAGCGCACAAGCACAGGCAAAAAAAAGAAAAAAAAAAAACAATGCCCACAAAAGGCAACAACAAAAATGTGCAGCAATGAAAGCGCCGCATTAGAAAAGTAAAAGCTAGAAAGCAGAAGGGGAGTGCTGGGGGCAAATAACGAAAAGTCAAAACGCAACTCCAACCGAAAGTTCAACTCTAATTTTGGGAAAAGGAATTTAGTGGAGCTGGAGGCAGCCACAGCCGCAGCCGCAGCTTTCAATGCCAATGTCAGGTTAACAAATCGTTGCAATTTAACAAAAAACCAGCAACAAAAGGCAGGCGTTGAGCGTTAAGACCGGGAAGAAGCAGAAAAATGCACAAGCTTCAGCGTACAAGGGCAACTAAAAATGTTTAGCAGCATTCCAGGCGTGCAGCAGAAAGGATTTGCAAGCCACAATTGTGTGCGGTATGCAAAGAGGGTGAGCATGCCACCTCATCCCGGACGCACTAGGGTAATTCTGTAGGAATATAATCAGCTGCGCGCAGCAACTAACGGTGCTTATTTAAGTTGTTGCAAGCAGACAATGACAGCTGCGAGCTGAGCTTGCGTTGTTACCGCGTGCGGCGTGGTATGAAAGACCCGGCTGCGAACAATACTGTTGCATTATTTCAATAGTCGCACTCACACTCGTGCGTGTAGCGCAACAAAAGTCACGCAGACACTTTGATTGTTGCAGAAGAAAATGGAAATTTGGAGAAGTAGAAAAAAATATGCGGCTTATTTGCGGTGCCCACACTGCATTTTCTTTGTATTCGAATTTTTTTTGTTGCCTTTTTAGTATTTTTTTTCGTTTTTTGGCATCACTCAAGTGTAAAAAGTCGCCTCAAAATGAACATTCGCGGTGGAAATTAATTGTAGATACACAACTGAAGATTTATGCCTTGCATACTAATCATTGCCTTTAAAGATACGCGGTGCAACCCTTCCAAAATTAGTCTAATAGAATTTTTAAATTTTTTTGAGAAAAAAATTTGGCATACTTGCAAGACCAAAAAAGTTCGAATACCCTACACATATAAATATACTTTTACACAAAAACTTGATTTTGATCTCTGCACGATATGGAAAATTTATTCAGATATTGTAGCGTTACCTTGGACAATAAGATAACTTTTCCAATAAATAAAAATTCCTACAAGAGCATAATTTTTAACGATCAGTTAGTACGATAGCCTATAGTGGTAGAATATCGGTGACTGCAACTTCTTAAGAAAACTCGAGGTGAAAAAAATTCAGATCCATATCTCCAAAACTGAGGGGCTATTTGGCATATATGCAGATAGAAGGGCTAAATCGACTCAATCCGTCACTCTGATAATTTATTTATAGACTATAAAGTCTCCGACGTTTCCTTCTAGTGTCACTAACAAAATGGCAAACTTAGCATACACTGTTCTGGGTATAAAAATAACATTGAAGCCTAAACATAACACCAGCCGATTAAGTCTTCTATAATGTTGAAGTTACTGTTGTTGCGGCTGAAATCCTCAGCCGGAAACTTATTCGTAGTCGTTCCTGTTATGTAAACCCAATTTTTGTGATCTTAAAAAGTAGTATGTTGTCTCTCGTGAGTGTCTAGAACAGCACGTTGTTATTATTATGTCTTGCATGGTGTGAACAGTATTATATTTTTTCTAGGTTATCGAATTCTAGAAGCTTGATTGACGTGAAATGGTTATCTGTGGCACTAGATTCCAGCTTAGGAAAATTGATCAAGCTACCTGGTTGTCTCCGGATCGCAAAGCGTCCAACCAGGTCGATCATGTTGTGATAGACGGAAGACACGTCTACAGTGTCTTAGACGTGCGTACGCTTCGAGGTCCTAGCTTATTGCAGTGAAAATACGCTGTCAGCTCTGTGCAGCGAAAAACGCGCGTCAAAAAACACAAGGAAGGTTCGACGTCCAGAAACTGCAATCACAACAGACAGCCAAACGATTTTTTACTCGACTTGCACTACTACTCTCTGATAGCAATCACCAGCAACACGATATAAGGCAACTGTGGGACGGCATTTCAACCTCCTTACGTACAGCTGCAAACAAAACCATTGGTTCTCGGAAATGGCAAAAGAATAGCTGTTGAGATCAGGAGTGCGGCGTCCAGTGGAGAGTAAATAGACTTCCTACCTCGCAATGTTACAATCGATAACAACACGTGCGAAATGAGATAGGTACCGAAAGTTGAAGACTAAAGCGAGCACATTTGCAGACAAAAAAAGATAGAAGCCAAAATACGTGAGTACGAAGAGCCTGACTAGAAGGTCGACTGGGGTAAGCTCGAAAATTTTATGAAAAAATGCGGTGAATAACAGAAGTTTTCTAAACCGGAGCATACTCTTGTAAAACCCCCAGAGGTGATCTAGTAACTATTGCCCCGAGCATACTGAAATTATGGAGGGAACACTACTCGAGCTATTCAAACACGGAGGCGAAGAACTGATAAGGAGCAAGCATCAGCTTTTTTGTAGAATATGGTCTGACGAAAGCATGCCGATTATTGGAATTTAAGTGTGATCTGCCAATCCACAAAAAGGGAGACCGCACAATCTGCGCCAACTACCAGATAAGCCTCCTCAACATCGTGTGAAAGATTAAAGCCCACCGTCAACAAACTGATCGGACCTTATCAGTGTGGTTTTAAGTCTGGAAAATCAACAACTGGCCAGATGTTCACCATGTAAACAGTAAAATGTGCTTATTTCAAAGTCAATTTTATAACTTAGTTTCAAAACATTCGAATGATCTTAATATAATATGGTCCATTTTGATCTAAGTGTGATAAAATTAATTACTTGTTGTTGGTATATTTAATTACTTTTCATCAAGTCGACTAAAACGTTCAATAAGACTTCATAATGGTATATATTTAAGATTCATGGGGATTGTATTAACTTTATTACAAGCCACAACGATATTTTGATTCCTTTTCGTAGGCAATTTCAAAAACGGAAAAATGGAAATTGAAAAACATCATCACCCTTAACATTGCAACATAATTATTTGTAACACTAGAAAGATCATTCTGCACTGATTTTATTAGATCTTTATTAGAATAAAACTAAGTCTATTAAAATCTGTCAGAGCAAGGTACTTCCATTTTATATAACTGCCACCGCAGCATGGGTTTTCAAGAGTTATTGCTTGGATTGAACTTGTACTAGATTATTCGCAGACATGATTATTCAGCCACAATAGTTTTAGGTTAAGTTAGGTTAGATGACTAGCACATTATAGAGCGGGCAGATCACATTTAGACTGTTTTGTACAGCCTTTTGTGAAAAGAGGTGAAAAACTCATGTTGTAGGATATCACCTATCGGCAAAGCCAATTAATCTATCACCAAATTTGTTTGGATCCTGGAGGTGTTTTTACTAATTGGTAAAGACGAAACATTCGAGGTTCAAATTTTGAGATGATTATATTATATTTGTCCAAACAGCTGATGCAACTGACACCTGGTAAAATGTTCAATTTTGTCGCTTGAATGCCGTTGGAACAGTGTCCATTTACAACTCCTACAACTATTGAAAGGTTGACTTTGCCGAGACCGCTGATTGCACTACACCTCTAACGATTTATTCTGGGCCAAAAGGACCTTGCGGCTGCGCAGCTGCTAGTAGCTAACTAACGCTTGCTGCGCTAGCCTGAAGCCCAACAACCCAGTAGTGAAGCCGACGGAGTTCTTAACCGTTTTCACTTCGCAGTTATTGAGTGCCTGCTCTAGTAAGCTCATCAGCGCTGCAGTTCTCTGCAATACCGCAGCGGCCAATCCAGTCTAATCATATAGTAACTCGATGCTAGAGGTAAGAAGTCTAAGATTTTATTAATCTATGGTTGGATAGTCATCACCCTGAAAGAGACAGCGCTCCGGCGCAGTAGATCCACTACTACCTTAGGGTAGCTACTTCTGCTTAGAAGAAGCTGCAGTGAAACAAGCGAAATTAATAAAGTTCTCAAATACTTAAGCCAGGGTGGGAGTAAATATTTAGCGAGAACTTTTAGCAACATAATAAAATTATAACTACTGAAGCAATTTATTACCTCGTCCCGCTAAAGTTTGATATTTTTATTTTACTTATGGCAAAGAAGTGTGAATTTTTATATTTTAACCGTTAAACTAAACAATTCTCTAGAGATAATTTACCTTATTCAAATCCACATTACATCTTTAAAACTATAATTTGAGAGTCTAATCAAAACCGAAAGGGGGTGAAAAATTTTTATAATTTTAGAGAACCCAAAGTTGGGAACTCTTTAGTTTAAGGAAACAGTGATGCTCTCTAAGACTGCGTTCACACGAGGACAATTTGTCGCCCAAACTAATTTTTTTTTTTGAGTAAGGGAAAGTACAACGAGGATGCCAGATACCAGGCAGGTTTACAAATAAGACAACTTGAGCTTTACGACTACATTTGATATTCGCTTGATTTCCACAACTACATTTCAGTGAAGAGAGTTAAGAATGAATAACTCTCTGTAGATGATTTCTAATATGTAAAACATCCGAGGTTGTTACTGTTTCAAGAACGGGTTCGTTTGTAGTTTTAGTATAGCAAACCCGATCACTTAAGGCTTCCTTTCACTACCTAAATAACAATGAAATTATGTCCAGGCTGTACGTTTGAGTTTGAGTAGGATTGTGTTAATATTTAACGGATAGTTCGCCGTGATAGCAACCTTAGTGCTTGTTTCTTGAGAATATTTTTGCAGGAGTAAATCGAGTTAAGAGGTTATATACAGTTAGAATTTTCAAATTCAAAAATTGCATATTGTTCAGTTAATATTTTCGAAGTTACACGTAAATTTGAAAAAGAATTTCAGAGTGCTTCAACGTACAAGACCAAACTTTTAAAGCGTTTTTCTCAAAATGGTGTTTTCAAAGTTGGTGACCAACATTACCCGAAAACGGATAATCCGATTTGTTTAAAATTTTAAGAAGAGAGAAGATTTTTTCTCAGCGATATATATTTTTTTACAAATAATTTAAGTCCGAAATTTTCGACTTTTTAATTTGAGAAATCACCTTTTTGTCAAAAACATTTCTTTCACTTATTCCTTCGTTTAACTACTAGATTTAACATTACATCAACGAAATCTGTTTGGTCTTTATAATTTCATTGTGTCTGGTTCAGAGACATAGTGGTCACCGCAAAACGTCTTTTTTGAGAGGAACTCTCGGAGATAGTTACTTTCCAAATAAATATTTTTACTAAGTTTTAAAACACAGCTAAAAGATACCGTAATATGTGTAAAAATTTTTAGATGAATGAATTAAAATGTTTTTTTAGACAAATTTCTAGAAAATTCGCTTTTTTCGACCTTCTAACTGCATATAAGCCCTTAATGACTATGCGAACTAGCGAGACCCTCGATAAAAACTCATTTTCTTTACTGAGTACTAAACAACTCTCTCGTCACAATGTTATTAATATATTCCAAAAGTGTGTTTCAAGGTATTAAATCAGGAATATTATGCATGAAGTTCTTGTAATTGTCCAGCTTTTCAGCTTTTGTTAAAGTTGTATATATACACACATATATGAGTTTGATAAACACTGGTAAGCAATTTTTCATTACTTTGAGCGACCTTTTAAATTTACGTAATTTAGTAATTTTAAAAAAAGAAAACTACTTAATCAATTCTAAGTAGCGTATATCGTTTCGTGACACTTTGTAGTCTTAAACTATTTCAAACTTAAATACACTCATTAAGGTATTCACGTGATTTACTCATTTAACACCTTTCCAAAAAACAATTGTCAAAGAGAGAAATTTGCGCGCACAAGAAGTATTTTCTTATACTACAAATGTGTAAACTTATATACATATTTAGGAAATTATTTAAATTGGTTAAATTTTTTTCAAAAATATAATATTGTGATGTTCGGTTTCTAACCTTTTCAACTGTCAAAGCATTTCAATGTTGCAACAAGCTTTTTGCTGTATAACTATTTAATTAGCGACGGCATAAAATGATTGCCACACTTAACAACAACATAAATACATAATTCGCACACATAAAAATTACATTATCAACCAAGATATTTGTACTTGGAAGTACATATAACAATGATTACCCAGCAAACCAAAGTTAACTAAGAAGCTATGAAATGCTGCCATCAGTAAATATTTTTAAAAACCTTCATTATGCAGCCTCGAATACAAAACTCAAAATGATAACAATACAAAATTCCAACCCTAACGTTAAATGCCGTTGATACCACGTCTTATAAACCGTTACAATAATGTCGCTATCTCTTTTTCGTCTGTCAGCAGTTTCGACTCTCGTACTTAGCAGTCGTTTTTCTTTACTGCTAACAATAATCTTATATCATAATGTACCTCTACAATATTTCATCAAGTCCCCTAACTAACGAACGTCACCGTATATTGCCTACCGGCAGCTTTGACACTAAACCGAACTCTTGTGCCTTACCTCTTCAGATTTACCTTATCACTCTTCCTACAACTTCGATCCGGAGATCATACTTGTAAACGCTCAATGTTTTCCTGAAAAAAATACTACCCCGATATATCAACTTATAGGGGACTAGAGGACCCGCCCATGTTTTACTGTGGCTGATACATACTTAGGTAGTACTACTAATACCATCTATATGATTTCTATTAGTTAGATTATAAGTATTAATTAAGGAATAATCGCATTTTTGATGAAGCAACAAAAATGAATCAAAAAGCATTTCGTGCGTTAAGAAAGAATTAGTTTTTGGGGTAAAAATACTATTGAGTTCGGGCTATGCATCAGTGAAATCAATCGAGTCCAATCGATTGTCAGCCTGGTGGACTGCATATTAAGAAACGGTTGTCAAGCGTGGAAAGACAAAAAAAATCGGCTGGCAAGGTTATGGCATCAGTCTTGCAATGCTCCGAAAAAATTTCTGTATATCTCAAATTTTAATAGACCTTTTTATCAACAGTTCAGTTATGCCGCAATTTTTTATGCCAGATCTTTTGCAATTTTAAATTGCCTGTCAAGATACCCCCTCCAATAGTTAGCAGGTATGAAAGAAATGTTATAGCTACCCATAGATGTATTGAATCACCCAATTTATTACTTAAGAACGAACAACTCTGTCCACGTTATGAAAACTTGTCTACAGATGTCGCCGTTTACTTTGGCATCGTTTTGTTTATTGCACGCTTACGCCAATTTAAGGTTTGAATATTGGATACTGCGATGGTAGCACAATCTATCGGTCAAACATTCCAAAATTAGCAATTGATTACAAATGAAAAATTAATTTAAAAAAACATTTTCCAGTGAACCAAATTGTGAATCTAAACCATTCTCGAATCTCCTTGAACACACACTAAAACTTTCATCAAAATCGGTCCAGCCGTTTAGGAGCAGTTCAATTACAAACACACGGTTAGAAGATTTGTATATATAAAGACTAAAAAACTGGTAAGCCATTGTATGAAATATGTAAAGAGCATGCAGAAAATTTTGAAAACAATCGAATTTTTAGACTTCGGGTCAAGCAATTTTGAAAATCTTAGTTTAAAAGAAGGCTATAACTCAAAATTTATATGATTTGAGTTATCAATTTCAATCCGCGAATTTTTGTATGTTAATCTTCATAAAGAAGATTAATCTAAAAGGTGATCTATTTCAAGATTCCCAACTTTTTTAAAGAAAAAACACAGAAACTCCAAATTTATTGGGAATTCGAAAGAACATTCTTTGGCATTCATTTTTGGAAGATTATCTTCTTCAAATGCTGGCCGCAGCTGCGCCTCAGATAGTCCATCCGTTGAGTCTAATTTTCGATGACTCTTTCGAACATATCGACTAATAACTGGTACCTGACACGCGTGATATTTTACCTGAATCGAAACGGGATTGTCCGCATAGGCTTTAGACTTTACATATCCCCACACGAAAAAGTATAACAGTTTGATATCACACGGTCTTAGTGGCCAACGACCGGCCCAAAACGTGAAATTATCTGCTTACCGAAGTGTTCTCTCAATAAATCTATTGATTGATGCTATGTGCGGAAATTGGCGTCGTCTTGTAGAAACCAAATGCGGCCGATCGATTTCGATAACATTCGCCAATGACGGTTACGTTCTCACCGGCATTTTTTTGAATTCCGATGGTTCCACCGGCCAAAACCACACCAAACCGTTGTGCTTTTTGGATAAAATGGCAGCTCTTAAATGTCTTAAGGTTGCTCTTCGACACAAATTCGGAAATTTTGCTTGTTTATATACACCGCCGAGCGAAATCTGGCTCGAAAATGTTGGTTTTTCTTGGAACTTTTCAAGAGCCCATAAGGCGAAGCGGCTATATTTTCTTCACTGCGTGCTAGACGTGGTATATTCGGTCGAATATTATGCAATAATGAATTATGGGTCTCAAGATGGGTGATGGTGTTGCGAGTAGTTCGCTCAGTAGGCCTCAGTAGGCCGAACGTGAATTATCGTAATAAAGTTGAACGATTTGTAAACATAGTTCAGGCGTAAGTCTTTCCATGATGAAATGTCAAAAAAAAAAAATAAAATGACAGCTTGACACGATTCATGCGTCTGGGATCTCCTGTTATAACAAAACACGTCATATATGACAGGTGTGCATATGATAAAGCTCCCCAATCTTCTCGAATCCGGAATGCTCTTACTCGTACTGAAGCTTAGTTCACTATGAAATTTTGAATATGTTTCCTGTAGCGTTCAGTTAGCATAACAAAATGCTACGTGCATTCTTAAGAACCCTTAGCATTACTGTTAACTGGGAAATTTTTAGAAGCATGGCCTAACATTTATAACAACTGAAATCCAAAAACCAGCTAAAATGGACTATGTTGCTAGCACCTCAAATTAAGTGACATTTCACGCTTCGGTGGCGACACCAACGCAATGTTGCAAGCAAATATTTCTTCTACTTCATGCAACACTATGCTTTAAGCATTTTATTTGCAGCCAAATAACTAAAATATTTATTTTGCCACCAACCAAAAGTGACTGGCATTTATAGCACATGTGTACTAAGCCGAGAGATTTGAATTTTTTGATTTTGAATGAAAAGTGAAATGATTGAATTATGAAAATGCACCTACAATTTGAAATGACGGCGCACTCACTTATTTTTATTAAATAATTTTTCTTGTTTTGTTTGCGGTTGCGCTTGTTGGTGGTTAGTCAATTGAGTTAGCGTCACTAATTGCAGGCGATGACGACAAATGCGTAGGCGCTGCCACTAAAATTTGCCTTGCCATGTAATCTAACAATTGCGAAGAGAGAAAGAAAGGCAAAAGAGTGACCGAGCTTTGATGCACAGTAGTTCGAAACCAACCTAAAAATTTCGAGAAAATATATGTATGAAGGTTCTGAAGAAATAGTTATTGACAGTATTAGGTTTCCTATAAAAAGTTTCCCCACATAATAAAGCAAAGGCTTAACCACTTGGCAACTATTTTGCAAATGAACCTTTTAGAAACAAACAGTTTTCGTTTAGCTTTCCCTTAAGTCCCTGAATTTAGTTAATTGTTCATATTGCAACGCTCTTTCATAATAGCACCCAAAAACTAGCGCGGAGTCGCAGCCTCAGCCGATCAATTCACGTCGCTATGAAAATTGATAACATGGTAACCAATGTGGTCGAAATTTGGATGACAGTTCTAACAACACTCGTGTCTAAGTAACCGTCTAAGGACCGGTAAATAACTAAATACTATTGAATAAACATAATATGAGCCAGAGAAGAAAGTTTAAATAATACTTGCTGG
>NC_052502.1:64721248-64795163 GCF_016617805.1 Bactrocera tryoni | reverse complement strand
TTATTTTCGGAGATATAGGCATTTTTCTGACCCGGCATCCAAACTGGTTCGGCCGGAACTAATCGAAAAAAAGACTTTACGCGAAACTTTAAACGAGTTTTTCTCAAAACTGACTTTTTCGGAACGATACCCACGATTTCTCAGGTTCTACTGGACCTATTTACTTGAAATTTTTATAGAGTCTGCTTTATAGGCTTGTCTATAGTTGGAACTAGCCCCATCCCCAATTTTTTATTTTTATTATTTTTAAAAAATTCGAAATAGTCAGAAAAAGTAATTCGAAAAAACTTTTTTTTTCAGGCAGTCGCCATTTTGTGAAAAAAATTTTTTCCCACTTTTCCGTAGTTCCGGCCATTGCGACGTTATTCTAGATTAATTCTTTTTTTTTGGTTTCAGATAACTAGGAGGGTTGAAATCATGGGTATGGTCATGTGGGAATTTTTAGAGACACCCCACTTCGTGAGCTCGTAATTTGTGAAATTGTTTACTTTTTTTTTAGTTTTTAATTTTTTTCTGTACCCTTCTAAAATTAACAAATAACTAATAAGAAAATGTATAGTAAAAATATTAATTGCCTTTTTTTACGACACTTTAAAAATTACCTGAAATTCATGCTTTTAGACCAGAAGACCCCCTTAAATTTATTAACTTTCTCCCAAAGATTCAAATACAAGGCTTGTCAGGCTTGTCTTCGGCGCGTTTTTTATGCCAGTTCAACATTCTTTTCACGCTCGCTTATAAAAAAAAAGAAAAAAACGTATATTTCAACAGCACCAAGAATACCCTACACAAATACCAAAGATTCCATACAAAATCTTGTGGCCTTCGTGGCAAGCTGAATACACCCTGTTCAAGGTATAAAAACGAGCGATAAGAACTATGAAATTATGCTGTTGGCCAATAGAAAAAATAGTTTATGCAAAGTCTTAATCAGATTGAGTTAAGTTCTAGTTGGATTTATTTCAGCTGTATATTTTTTTCTATGTTGCGACTTGCCAACTGTCTGTGCGAAAACATTTTTTGCCGCGTTTAACTCACGCGAGTGTTTGAACTGTGCGTAGATAATCTGATTATGAGAAGCAACTTAATAGATTTAGTTTAAATTTTCTATTTCTAGTGCCAATTAAATTCAATTTATTTCGCGCTTCTTAAGCAGTTAACCTGAATACTAAAGTTTTTTAGTTTTAACGACGTTGTAAAAAATATAAAGAATGCTTCGAATGGTTACATTATGTACATATGTATATAGGCATGTGTGCACATAAAAGGCTTTATTTTGCGAGTATTTACAGTGACTGTGGCATTGAAATTCGCCAAAAAATCTTTTTCATTCAATTCGTAATTTAAACTGGTTTTGATGGCTCATTATTTCATTTTCAATGCTTCTTTAGCGGCAGCAGATAATTAATTTAATAAAAATGATAGTCATCATACTCTTACGACTTCACTGTAAGTATAAGTACTTGGAGACATATTTATATGTATATCTATATATACAGTTACTTGCTATGAGTGCGATTATTTTGTAATATCGATTTTCGTCTGAAAGATTTTGAGCATCTTTCAGCTATTTCTCATTAATACTACCACCGAAAGCTCTGCGTTAGTTTATACTACAGTTTAGACCAATTTGAGACAGAACTGGGAAAGCTTGAGGACATATTAAGCTCTGATATATAATGACAAAATGATGAGCGATACAAAATGTCAAAAATCTTCGAATCCCATAATACCTACTACATATATCACATTTTTACATTGATAGTCTTTATCTGGATAAAAATTCAGGTATACCGGTTAGGTAGACCCGAACGTCATGCAAATTGTTTTTGTTATTATTTTAAAATATTATAAGTTTTTTGCCACAATATATAGAGATAGAATCTTGCTATATAAAAACAATGAACGAACATGACACTTAAAGTTCCCATCAAGAGGTGCGCATTGACCAATTTTGGTCGAAACCTCGGGAATCTTGAATATTGTGGCTTAACTCGCTTGGTCCTAAATTTGCCACTGACTTGACATGAGGACAACAACACTGAAGAGTACCCTGAACAGAGTATATTAAGTTTATCACGAAGTTTTGTAACGCCCAGAAGGAAGCGTTGGAGACCCTATAAAGTATATATATAAATGATCAGTATGTTGAGCTGAGTCGATTTAGCCATGTCCGTCTGTCTGTCCGTCTGTCTATATAGATATATACTAACTAGCCCCTCAGTTTTTAAGATATCGTTTTGAAATTTTGCAAACCTCATTTTGTCTTCAAGAAGCTGCTCATTTGTCGGAACTGCCGATATCGGACCACTACAACATATAGCTGCCATACAATCTGAACGATCGCGATCAAGTTCTTGTATGGAAAACTTTCACATTTGACAAGATATATTCACGAAACTTGGTATGGATTATTTTCTAAAGCAATAATGTAATCTCCGAAGAAATTGTTAAGATCGGTTGACTATAGCATATAGCTGCCATACAAACTGAACACATAGTTACTAAAAGAAATGCACCTGTGAAGGGTATATTAGCTTCGGTGCAGCCGAAGTTAACGTTTTTGCTTGTTTTTATTTGACTTTTTTAATTATTATTATTTTCCACTTCCGCTTTATTTTATTGTATTACTTACAAACCTCAATTATTTTCAAATTTTTTTTTATAAGAGCAATATTATTGGTTATTATTAATTATTATTTTAGTAACAGGTTTCAATAATTATATATTAACTGTTTAATTATTATATTATATATATTTGTTTATTTCAATTTTGTATATTAAAAAATTTTTATTATATTAAAAATTAAATTTTTAAATTATTTTTATAATTTTTTTTAAATTTCACCACTTCTTCTAGCATTAGTTTTACTATGACATATAAACTATTAATCAAAGCAGTAATTATGAATTACTATTATATTATATTCGTATTATTTTATATAATTGTACTTATGATTATTTGTATTTAAAATGGTTTTTGTTTTTATATATCTATTTGAAGTATTGTAATTATTTATTTCACTACTTTATGATACTATACAAAAGTTATAATATTCGAACTTAATAAAATTTCTAAATTTTTGCAAAAAAAAAATTGTTTTCAATAATTAATTTTATTCAATTTTCAAATGTTTTTTTTAATTATTATTATTTTTTTGTAATTTTTGCAAAAACAAATCGTTTTCAATAATTAATTTTATTTAATTTTCAGTTTTTTTTTAATTATTATTTTTTTGTTTTGTAATTGCTTAAATTTTTACAAACACACATTTTTTAAATAATTAATTTTACGTTTTTAATTTCTAAAGTTTCTACGAAAAAATCATACATATTTCAGTTAAATTTTTTTTTTTTTTTAATTCCGTTCTTTAATTTTTTTTTATTAAATATTTGTTTTTATTTCTAAAATTTTCCCAAAAAATATTTAATTAATTTTCTGTTTTTTTTTTTTAATTTCTAAAATTTTTACATAAAAAAAATTTCCTAATTCATAATCTTTTTTTTAATTTATACTTGTTAAAGAACCTCAATTTTTGTTTTTTTTTTTAATTTCTAAAATTTTTATTTAATTCATAATCTCTTTTTTTAATTTATACTTGTTGATTTTCACATAAAAAACTTAGGTAATTAATTTTCTGTTTTTTTTTTAATTTCTAAAACTTTTACAAAACAAAGAAATTTTTTTCCTAATTCATAATCTTGTTTTTTAATTTATGATTCGGCGCCGGATTCCTAATTCATAATCTCTTTTTTTACTTTATACTTGTTAAACCTCATTATTTTATATCTTAAATTCTCTTAGCCATTGCATTATAATGGCACACTCACTTTCACATTTAATTTTATTCCTGATTTTTCACGTTTCCGTTTGCTTTTCGCATACGCTTCTAACGTTTATACTAACGTTCGCATAAAACTTCCGCAACAATGAGACACGTCCGTTTCCGTTCAGCGTTGGCAGTTAACTGAACAGCTATGCCAATCTTATTGAACTTGGGCTTGTCTAACATTTTTTCTAACAAGCAATTGTATTGAAGCAGCTAAAGCTGTAAACACACACAAGCCCGCGCAGAAGAAGTGTTAACAGCTTAAACAAATAAAGACTTAATATGAGAAAAATAAACACATAGTGCACACTTGTAGCTATTGTTGTTATATAGAATCACTAGAGTTACCTACAGTTTCGTTTACTAACCTTTGACGCTCAAAAATATGTTTGTATGTAAGTATGTGTTTGCATATTTTTGGAGAATAAAATATTTGATATTGGTTTGCACAAAAATATGCGATCAAAACAGAAGTTGAAGCCAATAACAACAACAATTAACATATAATATTTGCAGATGTTTCCATTAATTTGTTAATTATGCCATGCTTGTGATCACATATATTTTATAAATTTTTAAAGCGTGTATAAATTATACGGAAGCTTATTGACTTTGTTTTTAACTTGTTTTGGGCATTCTTGAAGCAGTTATTTCAGATTGATTTGATGTGCTGGCGCCACTGATTGTGCCCTCAAGCAAGCAACATCAATGTAGACACATATGAGCACATGGAAAATATTTCACAAAAAAATTTCTCATATTCGCTTTACCGCATCAAGCGGCTTATTCGATTCGCCACTTGCTTTGCTCTACTCTGTGGTCGAAATATGTACAGTAGGTTGAATCAAAGGAAAAAAAAAATTTTTTTTCGTTTGGTACTCTGAAAAATAGATTCCTAGACACCTCTAAAAAGCCTCTCCAAGCATGAGTTCTTAATTGTAACGGGAAGGTCCTCCTTCTTACAGTTTTCTATTTTTTCTTATTATCAGATAGAAAAATTTATATCTCGCTTCCAAATACTTGAAAAAATATCTTGTTCCCTAGATTTTTTAGGAAATTGAATGCTCTACAAAAAGGTTTCTAACGATTTTTTCATAAACCCAACCGGTTAAAAGATATTAACGGTTGAAGTTTGATTATTTTTGGGAAAATTGCTTATTTCTTATGAATTTTACTTGTATAACTCAATGAATCCATATTAATGTACAGGTAGGAGCATTAACAAACTGGAGCCGTTGGAGTCAGTAAAAGAGAGCGCACTAATAGCTTATTAAAGTGGTATAAACGCTTGATATTCTAACTCTGCAGTTTATGTCATTTATACCAGTGGTTTGTTCGATTTGCTACTTTCCAAAGTTAAGTGAATCAAAGGCTAGCTGATTCTCCTGCTCGGTCAAATATTCCAAACACAAAATGAAATGAAATAATAGAAGCATTTACATTAAAATTGAAGTCTCAATCAGTGTTATATTTGAGGATTATCTCGATATTTTAAGCATTCACCCCAACAAGAATCAAATTTAAATAAAACCCAAAACATACACTCCTCCCACATACACAAGTACATATAATGCCTGTGGCACAATGTCGAAAATTTTAGCGCCATGTAAAGTCACCATATCATACTTCAATAACTGTTAAACAGATCTCTACAAATATTTTGTTGGGTTAATGTTGACACAAATGTCCAAGATCGATATGACACGATTTAATCGACCAGTGCTTGACCCTAGAGACATCTATTGGAAAACGTTGGAAGCAAAGTTGTAGACCTAATACATACAATAAAACTTTCCAACGAATGACTTGGCCATAATTGGCCATAACAACCGCACCGTTAGTTTTGCTTTCGCCAGGTTGGACAAAGAAGTGAAGCAAATGGGCCTAGTGGTGAACGAGCGCAAGACGAAATATCTCCTGTCATCGAACAAACAGTCGTCGCATTTGCGACTCGGCTCCCTCGTTGCTGTTGACAGTCATAACCTCGAAGTCGTAGATAATTTCTTCAATCGTGGAAACAGCATTGACACCAGCAACAAAGTCAGCCTCGAAATCCAACGCAAAATAACTTTTGCCAGCAGGTGCTTTTTCGAACTGAATAGGCAAATTAGAGTAAAGTCCTCTCTCGACAAATAAAGACCAAATTCTGTATACCCGTCCTGTTATTTGTTGCAGAGGCACGGAGGTATTATGAATTTTTGAGAGAAAGGTTCTGCGAAAGATTCATGGTGTTGCAATGTACTGCTTTGCGAATTGAAGACTAAAAAATACAAAAAGAATATTGTTGTTGTTGATTGGACGGTTGAAAAGTAGAATAGTGTTTTTTTTAGCGATGAGGTCAAAGTCAACCTTTTCAATTCAGACAGCATGTGTACAGTAAGGCGCCAGAAAGGTGATCGACTACATGGAAGTTACTGTAAACAGACTGTCAAGCATGTTGGAGGAAATGTCATGGTGTGGACATGCTTCTCGGGAAATCGGCTTGGCCCTGTACACAAAATAGTGGACAAAATGGACCGCATATGCCATTTCGTTGGGTGTTTCAGCAGGATAACGATCCGAAACACACATCGAAGTTGGTCAAAGATTGGTTTAGGACGAAAAGAATTCAAGTCCCCTTGATTGGCCGGCACAATCACCCGACTTGAATCCTATCGAGACTTTGTTTGCAACTGTCAAACGGCGCTTGGGATCAAGTCGATTTACAAGCAAGGACAACTTGTTTAAAGGATTTAAAAAAGAATGGACAAGCATCGAAAAAACTACATTGAGAAATTTAATTGCCTCAATGCCCAAAAGATGTGCTGCCGTTATAAAAAATAACGGTTCTTATACAAAATATTAAAAAGTTGCTTAGATTATGCACAGCTTATTATTGGATTGATTTTGTTTTTGTTTTTTATTTAACAGTAAAAGAATAAAGTACAAGTTTTGTTGTTACGTATTCTTTTTGTTTTCACCTAAGCTATCAATAAATATTATAACGTTTACCTGATGACTGTTTATTTGAGAGTAATTTGACAAATTTTTGAAAGTTGGGATGAGTTGCTTAGCGTATGCACAGCACTGTATATCCAGTTCAGGGTATAACAATAAATATGTAAATAGAAGAGACGTCATTCTCTTGGCATCTTCTTTGCTCATAACACCATACAAATATACAAATTTTGACGTTATGGCGTTTATATTGCTGCACCCACTTATTGACCTCAAATTTTCTCCATCACTACGAGCTATACACTCTTTTAGCATAACCACTTGAAGCTCTTTCAAGGTTTTCGGAATGCAACTAAGAGTGTAGCGAATTTTCGCCAAATTAATTTTGTGTTGCATAGCCGTCAGTGGTTTCTAAATTTAGTTTTTTTTTATCGGATATTTGCATAATTAAAATTTGTCTAAGATTGTTGTTCTTTTTCGTGAAATTCACTATTGTCTGCGATCGCAAGAGTTGTTTTGAACTTTTTCGTTTATTTAAGGCAAGCCTGATTTTCAAACATTCGGTGAATTTTGCGAGCAAAACAGAAACTGAAAGCCGTTTGCCAGTTGCCAGTGTCTCAAGTGGTACCGGTATTCATAGGTATGCTTAAAGTTATGGTTATGCATTTATTTAATAAATTAAAGAATTTAACGGATGATTTGGCGCCGTTCGCAGCAAATCGGACTAACGTAAATAAAGACTTGGCGCATTTTACGCTAAGTTCCAAGAAGATCCGACGTTTTCGCGCCATATTTTGTTCAGCGATGAGCTCCAATTCTGGCTCAATTGGTATGTAAAGAAACAAAGTTGCCGCGTTTGGCACGAAAGGCAACCTGATGAGATTCAAGACCTGTCATTTCACCGAGAAGAAACAACGATTTGGTGTGATTTGTGGACCGGTTGAATCATTGGTCCATATTTCTTCAAAAATTATACGGTTGAGAACGTAACTGCCTATGGCCATAATAACTGACTATTTAATGCCAGAAATGAAAGCTCATATCTTGGCTACATTTGGTTTCAACAAGACGGCGCCGCTTCCCACACATCGCATTAATCAATGGATTTATTGAGATAACACTTCGGTTAGCAGATAATTTCACGTTTCGGGCCGGCCGATTGGCCTCCAGAAACGTGTGATATCACACCGTTGGACTTTTTCCTGTGGGGATGTATAAAGTCTTTCATTGGGGGGGCTTTTTACGTGGCGGGTCCCAAACCCAGCGCACAACCCTATGTAGGGGATGTTTCGCCTTCTCACTTTAGCTCGCCTTCAAACGGATGTTCTTAGGCTACCCAGAGGATACTTGGTCAAAGACCGGAAGTTGTGAGCTGCTTGAGCCATTTGTAAAAGAATCGTTTCTGGCCACTCCCAAGTGAATGGCGATCAGAGAACTTTCCTCACTTGCGTGAACTTCTACACATGACTCCATCCTCCAGAAGAAGAAGATGTATAAAGTCTAAAGTTTATTTGGAGCAAAACATCATGCGTGTGATTCATCAGTTACCAGTCGAAATGCTCGAACGAGTCCTCCAAATGTACAAGTATAACCCAAATATTATACTTTTAATTTATTGGAAACTTTTGTAAAGTTAACCGATATCCACTTCTGTTCCTGGAAAAGTAGTATAGTCAGTTATTTTTTGAAGGAGTCTATTTAGCGATTTGATATGTTAAGATTAGATTAGGTTCGGTTATGCTGACTGGCTGACACCAATTTGTAATGCCTTGTTGAGATTCAGATTAATATGAGCCAAAGTTATCTTCCTACAGTACGTCAACACTTTTTCCGAAATTGAATAGAAATTTGAAATCTAATTCTGATACTTCATCCAGTACATTGAACTAAGTGTCTCCTAGATATCTAAGACGAGTAGTAGTTAAGGTCGGATAGAAGCAGCGGAGGTGTACCAGCGTCTCTATCATATCTACTTTATGCAAGCGCATACGACTTTCATCCGATGCCATTAAGTTGTGACCTTTGATTAGGCCAACAACCACAATGCAGTCCAATTAAGGCATTCCATCTCACCCTGATCCGTCTGTCAGCTCTTTCGGAAATTCCATTGTGTGTCATTTTGTCATTTTTAGCGACTTGCGTATTTCCTATGCTGGTCCACTACACAGGAGGGTGGCACTCATCAATCTCATCAACTGTCTTAATAGCATTTATTTTTAGGAATGCCGATATCGTCCATCAATGTATGACATGCCAAGCATTATTTATCAGGCTATTACCTGTATCGTGGAACTTGCCCGTGAATATAGCTATGTCGTCTGGATCATCTTCTTTTAAAGAAGAGCACTCAATCCGAAATTGTTTCAGAAGTATTGAGTTCCTATTCATGCTAATCTGAGCAATCCGGCTTGGTTTCTTTCTGTATTAATCTTCTTGCAGCTCAATCGAGCTTTTCCCCATGTCATGATGTTGGGCTCTATCCAAAATTAAATGCTACGCTTATATCAAAAAAGGCTCTTAGCACATGGTCCTTATGCTCTAAAGCTCGATCTATACTTAAGGTTAGCGTGTGAACTGCAGTCTCCGTGGATTTACCCTTCAGTTCAGTTCGGTTAGCCGATGGAAGCTTGTCTTTTATAAAGGCATCTAGATGCTTATTTTCAAAAGGAATGATACTTATTTGTCTGCATTCTATACTTTCGAATTAAGTGGCTCCTTTCCCCGCCATCGGCATACTTAGGGTTCTTTTGGGAGTTTTAATATTAGACTATTGTTTTCAAAACTAACGTATATTTAGCAGAAACTGAACAAAGATGAAAAATAGAAGAAGAAAAAATAACTTTTGAGACGAGATATTGAGATTACAATTAGCAGTAATCTAGGAATTCATAATAAAACATGTTATTGCGCTAGTCTTGTTACTTAACTGTCACACCTAGTACATATAATAGCTTAATTTAAAATTTTGGAAATTAAAAAATTAAAAATTAAGCTTAGCAATTATTCAATGACATATTTAGTTTTCACGTCATCTCACTAACTATGTGAAAAATTAGGTCGTTGTTGTAAGACAACTTCCCCCTTTATGTCTCACTTTCCTTCTCTGGCATTTAAGCAACTACGGTATCTGCACAACACTCTAGTTCCACAAAACGTGAGCATCTCCGTTGAAATCTATTATAAATTGCCGTCAGTTAAATGTCGACGGCTATGCGCTGAGGCCAAATATGTCATTGACACGTTCCCAAACAGCTAATTGTTGCACGAAATGTGATTGTAAGCAAAGGTATGCATGTATGTGTTAAGCTTGGCTTGAACTTGCAAGCGTTGTAATTTCTTTGACACCTTCAATACAAATAGCATACACCCTTGGCGATGGCAGGGCACTGTTTACAAGTTTCTTGTCTAATTACCAACATTATATACATACACTAGTACAAAGATTTGATATATGATTTCCTTCAAGATAGAAATAACGTTACTTCACTTCTCTTCTTATTGATCTACATTTTAATCTCAAGCTAGAGTTGCACTGGAACTTGAAGCCTTGTACCCACCTCATATACAGCTGCGTGAAATGAAATAGCAGTTGGTAGCAACACTTTAATATTTTTCAATCGTTAAAAATTTAAACGGGTGATCCAAGTAGAGGTACTTTTTACAATAGCCTTTTTTCACAGATCACGCATGAGTGGTGTCTTCTTCTTCTTAATTGGCGTAGACACCGCTTACGCGATTATAGCCGAGTTAACAACAGCGCGCCAGTCGTTTCTTCTTTTCGCTACGTGGTGCCAATTGGATATTCCAAGCGTAGCCAGGTCCTTCTCTACTTGGTCCTTCCAACGGAGTGGAGGTCTTCCTCTTCCTCTGCTTCCCCCGGCGGGTACTGCGTCGAATACTTTCAGAGCTGGAGTGTTTTCGTCCATCCGGACAACATGACCTAGCCAGCGTAACCGCAGTCTTTTAATTCGCAGAACTATGTCAATGTCGTCGTATATCTCATACAGCTCATCGTTCCATCGAATGTGATATTCGCCGTGGCCAATGCGCAAAGGACCATAAATCTTTCGCAGAACTTTTCTCTCGAAAACTCTCATCAGTTGATGTCATCGTCCAAGCTTCTGCACCATATAGCAGGACGGGAATTATGAGCGACTTATAGAGTTTGGTTTTTGTTCGTCGAGAGAGGACTTTACTTTTCAATTGCCTACTTAGTCCGAAGTAGCACCTGTTGGCAAGAGTTATCCTGCGTTGGATTTCCAGGCTGACATTGTTGGTGGTGTTTACGCTGGTTCCCAAATAACTTCAAAGTTATGACTGTCAACAGTGACGTGAGAGCCAAGTCGCGAGTGCGACGACTGTTTGTTTGATGACAGGAGATATTTCGTTTTGCCCTCGTTCACTACCAGACCCATTTGATTTGCTTCCTTGTCCAGTCTGGAGAAAGCAGAACTAACGGCGCGGGTGTTGAGGCCGATGATATCAATATCATCGGCATAGGCCAGCAGCTGTACACTCTTATAAAAGATTGTACCTGCTCGATTAAGTTCTGCAGCTCGAATTATTTTCTCCAGCAGTAGTTTAAAGAAGTCGCACGATAGGGAGTCGCCTTGTTTGAAACCTCGTTTGGTATCGAACGGCTTGGAAAGGTCCTTCACGATCCTGACGGAGCTTTTCGTGTTGCTCAACGTCAGTTTACACAGCCGTATTAGTTTTGTGGGGATACCAAATTCAGACATCGCGGCCTTAGCAGTAAGGCTGAATGGATTCTCGAGCTACTGCTTAGGGATAGTACAATCACAAGTGATACACCGACATAGGAGTCGCAGAACCGCGAACCAAACTCTTCATACATATGGGAAGTTTTCTGAGCATATTTCAAGCAGAAATAAGTCGGTACGTAAAGATAAACCTTCAATGCTACTACTCGTGAACAGGAGTGGAGAGAACGGCGAGCAGTCTATCGGTACATAACCAAGTGCACTTTTTCTGGGTGCCTAGTTACATAGATATAGAGAATGAACTGGTTGATGAGCTCGTCCACTCCGCAGTATTCACTAACATGGGAGAACCTGAACTATTCATCGCGGTGGGTCCTCGTACCATAAAGGAGTGGTTCTGCAAGGAAAAAGAAGTAGGCTGTGAGAGGTATTGGTAACAATCCAAGGAATGTGCCATGCCAAGTTGTTAATAGGTGGTTACAACCTCAGCAGCTTTAAATATGTAAGCAACCTCCCTAGAGACAAACTTGTCGTATTCTACACTGGCCACCGTAAGCTCAGGAAGTGCTTAAATAACATTGCTTCTTGTGGTAACTGCCGGTTCTGCGACAGAGAGCTTGAAACTGCAGAACACTTGCTAATTAATTGCATAGAAGTCTGCAGACAAAGGCCCTTGAATCCATGTATCCAAATACCATTAGTATTACAGCAAGCGAGGGGCTTCCAACTTGCGTGAGTTTATACGGCTTAATCCCAATTTTTTGCTAAATCCTAATTTCAAAGTTTGACTGGAATTCAATTCTTCTTCTAAGCCTTAACAAGAAAAAGGCTGATTCTAAGCCTTGACTTGAAAAAGTGGGATTCGAATTCACATTCCTCTTCTAACCCTTAACTTGAAAAAGGCAGACGAAAAGTTCCAAAATCAAAAAGTTCACTTAATCATCGACATTTTTAGAAAGTAAATACTCACATTTCAAAAGAGGAAGTATGCGTAACAAAAAACGGTTTATGCTTGAACTTGAAATTTTTACGGCTTAGCAATTTGCAATCCAACATTAATACCACAATTGCATAAAAACAACACAACACATGTTGAATGCGGAGAAGGAATAGTAGTAAAATAAACATTGAAAAGATTTGGCTTGCTGCCAATGTGTCTAAACAATTGAAGCTTGTACGCATTTGATCGACACGGATTAAAAGTGACGGTAATTACCAGTTGACAGCTTTAACATTATAATAGTTACAGTTATATGATGGATTACGTGGTCGGTAACTGATCGATTGGAGCTATCAGTTGATTATTTGTACGTTAATAGGCGTGTCGACCTCGCATTATTCGCGATGAAAATGCGTCACTCAAAATCATTTTTGTTATAATATTTTTATATACAGCTAAATCTATTCTACTGGGTGATCTAAGTAGAGGAACTTCTTTTAGGCAGATCTCATGAAAAGTTCCAAGAAGATCCGATGTTTTCGCGCCAAATTTTGTTCAGCGATGAGGCCCATTTCGGGCTCAAAGGGGATTTAAACAAGCAAAATTGCGACATTTGGAACGAAGAGCAACCTGAAGAGATTCAAGAGCTATCATTTCAACCAGAAAAAACATCGGTTTGGTGCGATTTGTGGGCCGCTGGAATCATAGGTCCATCTTTTTTGAAAAAATTATGCCGGTGAGAACGAAACCAGCAATTACAACCACTATTGCGCCGAGATAACCGACTATTTGATGACTGAAATTGAAGCTCGTGATCTTGGCGACATTTGGTTTCAACAAGACGGCGCCATTTCTCATTCATCGCATCAATTAATGGCTCAAAGAGAGAAAACTTTGATTAGTAAATAATTTTTCGTTTTGCGCCAATCGATTGACATTCATATCGTGTAATATCACACCGTTAGACTTATTCCCGAGGAGATATGTAGTGTCTAAAGTCTATACGTACAATCCTGCTTCGATTCAGGAATTCGAGCAAAATATCATTCGTCAGTTACTAGTCGTAATGCTCGAAAGATTCAGCGAAAATTGGACTGAACAGATGGATCATCTGAGACCTAGCCACGGCCAATATTTGAAAGAGATAATCTTCAATACATAAATGTCATACGCTTTAGATCTTGGCGGCCATTTGACTGGACCATTTCTCGAAATTAACGAGTGCCCAAACTTTGCACGCAATGTGTCCATGTTTAAACGTAAAACATGAGGCAGCGCACCGTCTTGTTGGAAATAGAGGAGAGATATCTATCTCTGTTCCAGAAAAAAAGTCGGTCAACATCGTGTTACAACGCTCGCTATTGCTGGTATCGGCACTTCCTTCCATTTCGAAAGAGATTAGACCCGATGATGCTAACATTCTATATTCGGCACCAAACTGTCAATTTTTGAGGATGCAATTGTCTGATTTGACTGACCACAATAGCCAACACGTCATTCCTCTTGGTAGGCGCTTTATATCGGTCACTAAAAGAAATCTAGCACTAAGTTTCGGAGAGAATATTTTGCTTGGCATATTATGATTATGTAATTAGCAAAAATATACGATATCGCTTTAGTTCTTATATCTGACTTTTTGTTAAATTTTATACCGAACAAATCGGTTAGTTATTGTGGTCCGGCACTCGAAGTGTAACCAACTACGGACCATTCACGCAGCTGTCGCACTGGAATCAGCTGTTTATAAATTTGCTGAATGACAGTTCGGAGTATTGTTCACAATTGTACAAAAGCGTTTTGCCAAAAGTGAACGCAAAAAAAATTATCAGCGATTGATAGCAAACTTAATAGTGTGATTGCTTTATATTTAGCTGGAAAATCATAGCCAACAATTGTTCGTGAGCTCAAACACCTTAATGTAAATAAAGCTTTTTTTTATCGCACCATCACTCGTTACAATGATACTGATAGCAGCGCAAAACGCCATGGAGGTGGTCATCAAAAGACTGCAACGTCACGTGAGATGGTTCGGAAAGTGAAGAAGCGACTTGAGCGAAATCCACGACGAAGTGCCAATCAAATGGCTAAAGAACTGAAAATATCCGACCGCAGCATCCGACGCATATTGAAAAATGAGCTCAAGGTCAAGCCTTACAAGTTCCAAAAGGCCCATGATCTCACACCGAAGCAGCAACAAGTAAGACTTGAGAAAGCGAAGCAGTTAGTTCGCTTAGCCGAAAGCGGTCAAACTCTGAACATTGTGTTTTCTGACGAAAAAGATTTTCCAATTGAGCAATTCGTAAACTCTCAAAACGATAGGGTTTACTTGACCGACCGTGCATACGAGAATCTAAGTCATCGGTTGGCCTCCAGGAGGCAGCACCCGCCACAAATAATGGTTTGGGCCGCTGTCATCGCAGATGGGCGCTCTCCAATTGTTTTCATCGAGCCTGGCGTCAAAGTAAATGCGACATATTATCGGGAAAGTGTTCTGGAGGCTGCTTTGAAGCCGTGGCCAAACAAACATTTCGGTCGCAAATGGACGTTTGGACCATGGACCATGGACGTTTCAACAAGACTCAGCACCGCCTCACAAAACGCGAGTGAGCCAAGAATGGCTGAAAAACAACGTTCCAAACTTCATTACGACCACACAATGGCTCTTGAATTCACCAAATGCGAATCCAATGGATTATTCTCTCTGGACCATTTTGGAGAGCAAGGTGCGAAGTAAAAAATACACCAGTCTCGAGATGCTGAAGAAAGCCATTGTCCGTGAGTGAGCCAAAATACCGGCAAGTCGCATTCGGGCAGCTTGCGATTCGTTTTTTGACCGTCTCAAGGCCATAGTTAAGGCAAAAGGTGGTCATATCGAGCAAAAGTGAATTTGTGCTGAATTTATGATTATTTTCACACATTTTGTACTTTAAAATAAATAAAAATAATTTTCCAAACCGAATTTATGGCTTTTTTAATTGGTTACATTTCGAGTGGACCCTGATCCTATATTTTTGAGAGTAGATCTCTTATCAGAATGTGATTTGGTACTAAAAGTGAGTGATATAGATGCAAAAACTTTAACAAACAATAACTTTAACCAACAATAACAAGATGAAAATTTTGAAGCCGACTTATAACTAGCGAATTCCTACACACACACACCTTTTTAAATACTTTTTATATACTAGTATTTAGCCATAAATGGCATACTTATGTATACTTGTGTACGAAGGAAGGCTGACCTTCATATTTCACTCCAAAAAATGTATATCAAAAAGCTAACTGCTATCTGCAGCACGCCAAACAGTTGCAATACGCTGCTATACCGAGCATCGTAGCAGCCGGTGGTGTTCATGGTGCGCATATACATATGTATGTATGTACATACTTACATATACTATATGTAGTTTCGTATCGGCAAGGACACTTACCTGCTGACGCGCTTGTGATGACGCCGTTTGATAATTTTACTGGTTTGAAGGGTAGTAGCGACTTTACTTATATTTGTCGGTTTATAGCTTTAAGTAATGGTACATGTATGTATATATTTATCGCATGCGATTTTTTCAGCAATCAAACGAGGATATGTGATACTTATTTCCGTAGATTTGCTTACAGCACTGCAGTTGTCGTATATGCTCTTGATTTTTATTATTATACAGAGGAAACGTGCCGCTATTATCTAACAGTTTTATTAGCGCTACATTTAATTATAATTTTTTGTATTATTTGTGTGTTCACTTTGAGGCTTCAAACCACAATTTATCTGATAAAATAGCGCGTTTCTTTAAGGATTGCTGCTCGAAGAGTATTCACGAACACACACATTCACATACACATGCACAAATTGCAAGCGCACTAAGCTGAAAACACGCACTTTGCGGCATTTAAGCGCCGAACGCTGGAATTCTTGTCCACATCCGTGGTGCGTCCACACGCAACTGAGCCATAACGCGCTGTGGCAGCCGAGCTGCAGCAATGTGTAGATACCACAGCTAGCTGCCGCTGATAATGTACGCATACAAACATGTGGATAATCAAAAATCTACATATACTATATTGGATACTGAAGTTCATAGGCGCACTCATACACACATAAAAAAGCAGCTGTTACCAGTGGCTAGCACACCTTCTGAAGCCGCTTGACTCAACGCAGGGCTTTAAGATGCTTCTGGCAAAGAAATCTAGCCAAGTTCACTTAACATATGCTATACATATACTATATGTATACATACTTGTACATATATGTATGTGCATATAGCTGCAAACAGCTGCCCGTGGTTTTATACACAGACACATATTTATCACTTAAAGCTTAACCAATTTGCCCTTTTTGCTTCACTTTCGTTTATTGCGTTTTGTTTTGCTCTCGTTATTCAAGTGGCGGAAGCTTTGGCATTTTCACGGCCAAAAGACGGTCTGTGTAGACGCGCGCATTGCAAGCTTTCGTTGTTTTGAAGTTATATGCAATCAGTATATAGTATATGTATATGCATGTGTGTGGCATATAGTATATTTATCTTTTCAAAAGGCATTTCAGGCAGAAAGCTTGCCTGTTATGAATGAAAAGTTTAGTAAGCGTGAGTACACAGTGAGAAAAAACTGTATAAAAGCGATAGTTTAATACAAACACTTAATCCTGATTGTTCAGTTTGTATGGCAACTATGGTATATGCTATAGCGATGCGATGTGGATATTTTCTCGGAGATTGCTCCATTTTCTTAGGCATGCCGACCCATGCCGAATTTTGAAGATATCTTTATACCCTGAACAGGGTATATTAAGTTTGTCACGAAGTTTGTAACACCCAGAAGGAATCGTCGGAGACCCTATAAATCAATGATCAGTATGTCGAACTGAGTCAATTTAGCCATGTCCGTCTGTCTGTCCGTCTGTCTGTATATATACGAACTAGTCCCTCAGTTTTTAAGATATCGTTTTGAAATTTTGCAAACGTCATTTTCTCTTCAAGAAGCTGCTCATTTGTCGGAACGGCCGATGTCGGACCACTATAACATATAGCTGCCATACAAACTGAACGATCGGAATCAAATGCTTGTATGGACAAATTTCACATTTGACAAGATATATTCACGAAATTTGGTATACGTTATTTTCTAAGGCAACAATGTAATCTCCGAAGAAAATGATCAGATCGGTTAACTATAGCATATCGCTGCCATACAAACTGAACACATAGTTACTAACAGAAATGCACCTGTGAAGGGTATTTAGCTACCGAAGTTAACGTTTTTTCTTGTTTTAAATTAAAATTCCAATCGTTCAGTTTGTATGGCAGCTATGTATATACTGTAGTGGTCCGATATCGGTAGTTCCGACGAAGGTGCAGCTTCTTGTACAGAAAAGGACGTGTTCAAAATTTCCGATCGATACCTACCTCAACAACTGAGGGACTGTTTCGTATATAACGGCTTTTTCAGTAGGGACGCTATAAATGTAGGTCGATAGGGACAGCAAACGACGCCATATATATATACATATCCCGTTTTTTTGTCATTTTATCATGGAAAGATATACGATCCAACAACGAGTCGAAATTATTAAAATTTGCTACCAAAATTCGGAGTCGGCAGCCTAACTTTAAGAGCGCTACGTTCAACTTATGGTCGTCATAATCGTCCTGTCAGATCAGCAATTGAGCGTCTAGTGGAAAAATTTGAAGCCAGAGGCACAATATAAAATGTTCCCGTGCCAGTGAGACAAAGAAGTGCCCACAGTGTCGAGAATATTGTTACCGTTAGCGCATCAATTGAGGAAGACCCAAATCAGTCTCTCACACGTCCTCCTCAAGCGTTGGGCATCTCTGTGACGTCTTAGTGTCGGATTTTGCGAGAGATCACACATACTTACATGATCAGCTTTACCACCAAAATCAATGATAACATAATATTTTTCGCTCTAATTGGATAATATGGACTTGGACAATATGTGGTTTCAACAGGACGGCGCCACCAGCCAAACAGCGAATGTCACAATCGATTTATTGAAAACTAGCGACGATTGATGAACTTCATAGGAATATCGAACGTGAAATTGCAGCAGTATTGGCCGATTTATGCTTCAAAACCGTTGAGATTTGGGTTCAGCGGCATGATTTCTGCAAGCGTGACATACACATATACATACTCGTACATACATATAATAGAAAGAAATGATTAGATTTAGGTTTATCAGTGGCTTTTGATTCAAGGCCTTATCTGGTTTTCATACTCAAAAGCACTTTTTATCTAGATATCTAAACGCGGACCACTCTTGCACATTTATGAACTGTTTATTTGTGATATCAGTAAATTCCTAGAGACGAATTCAAACCCTATGTATACATTTGAGCACGTCGCATTTCAATTCCAGCTAACTCACCTGTGAAACTGAAGGTGCGATTTTTAAGGTTTCAAACTGAGTCTTGCGAAAGCTGGACAGTCCAGTACTGAGTTGATTTTACCTCGTCTCCTTCCACAAAACTTCCACAATTGGCTTCTGTCAAATTTTTTAGCCGTTTCATATAAACTGATGCTGGGAAATGGCAGGATGAGAGGTTTCACAATTTCCAACGATACCGCAAATGTTAGACGCTCATTCAAGTCTTGGGAGCTCGATGCAAGTAATAATGAGAACTAAGCGCTCTTCGACTAGAGTTTAGGAGCTCAAGACCCACGTTAGTACTCAACGCTCTGAAAGAGGCTGCACTCTGGAACAGTAGTTCTACCTCTAGCTTTATGACAGACATTGCAAGCTAAAAGGAAAATAAATGGAGAGCTTCAAACAAAACTATCCTCTTGCTTTCTTCGCTGTATTTTGTACGCTTTCAATTTAATATATTGACGTAAAATGTGCCAAGTCGTTCCATACGTCAGACTGAGTTCCTGCGAACGGCGCAGTCTTCGTGTACACTCTCAGCTACGGCTGCTAAATTTTCTTCATTGCGTGCTGGACGTGGTCCATTCCGTCGAATATTATCGAGTAATGTATGCTCGGTCTCAAGATGGGTGATGGCGTTGCGAATAGTACGCTCATTACGCTCAGTAGGCTGATTATATTGACCATAAGTTGCGCGAAGCACGCGAAACACCTCCTTTACAGAACTTGAACTTGATTTGTAAGTCTTGCCATGATGAAATGCCAAACAATACTGAACAAAAAATCAAAGATCTGTCAAAAAAAGCATCTATACTTTAATCTCCCGTTATAAGTGAAAGGTGTAATAGCTACGGTGTAACGTTTTTTCTCGGTTTTTATTAATTTTATTGAAATGGAATATAAAATAATACATAATTTCACTTATTATTGATCTTCCTGACACGCCTTGGGGCGAATCGCCATAAAGATGTTTTCAGTAAATGACCTGTAAAAAAGTATCAAATATATGTACTTTTTGAATAAAGTTTAATGAATAGCTCGGGAAACTTACTCAATTCCGAAGCTGGAGATACATCCTTGGTTATACCACCAACTGCGACCTCGCACCTTCGCACACACACTATTACTTGAAAATGTATCACCTGTGCCATCTGAGATATCGTTATAACCCCAAGGCTGCACCATTAATTTTACTAAATTATCCACCGCAAAATCGTATCGCTCATCTTTAATGCTGAACTCCTTGAAAATGTTTTGGTTTCCTATAACATAGTCGCGAACCATAAGGGCTTGTGGCGCTCGCTTTGTCAACACATGCAAACGATCTAAACCAATGAAATAGTCCGTGCTTGCACTTCCAAAACCGTGCTTGTATTCAAGCCAACTCCTTTGATAAATTTTTTCTGCACTTTGCGCACTTCCGTGCATTACTAAAGTCCAAGGGCAACAAGTGGTACATTCGTTCATACAAAACACCTCGAACGGCTGAAAGTTTGGCAAATTGATTTCATAAATTCCGGTAAAAAATTGAGGTCCACGCTGCTGCCACGCATCGGCACAATCACTATATACTTCTGGTTTCGACAAAATCGTTTTATTGCGTGCATCTTTTAGTTTACAGCTAGCCATCCTGAAAAGTAAATAACATCGGTAATCTAAATGAAAAATGGTTCCAGTGAGACGCATGCCATACAGCGAATAAGAGATAAACTAAGTCGGTTAAGCTGGACAAAATGGTTCGAGATCAGGCGGATAAAATTCACTGCATAAAACACAATTTATGTCCGCAAAAACAAAAGTCCACATTACTGTGAGCTCGGGCAAAATGGTTTAGAAAGTTACAGCGGCAATCAAGATAAAGTAGAAGGTTGGTGCTAACGAAGTTGAGCTAAAGAACTACACTCAGAGGCAACCTACCTCATTTTATCAAAAGTTCGTTTTCTGTGAAGTAATGAGTTATTGCTTTGGAGGTTTTGTGCTTCACTCAACTTATGGTCAACATAATCAGCCAACTGAGCGTACTATTCGCAACGCCATCACCCATCTTGCGACCGAGCATTCATTATTGGATAATATTCGACCGAACAGACCACGTTCAGCACACAGTGAATAAAATATAGCGGCCGTAGCTGAGAGTGTGCATCAAGACCGAGTAAAGTTTATTCGGCGCCGTTCGCAGCTACTCGGGCTGACGTATGTATCGACTTGGTGTATTTTACGTCGAGATCTTAAATTGAAAGCATACAAAATACAGCTTCTGCAAAAACTGAAGCCGCTCGTCCTTCCCAAGCGACATCGCTTCGCTCTATGGGCTCTTGTAAAGTTCCAAGAAGGTCCGACGTTTTCGAGCCAAATTTTGTTCAGCGATGAGGCACATTTCTGACTCAATGGGTGAGTGAAAAAGCAAAATTGCCACATTTGGGACGAAAAGCAACCTGAAGGATTAAAGAGCTGTCATTTCATGCAGTGGAATCCTCGGTTCATATTTCTTCAAAAGTGATGCCGGTGAGAACGTAACCGTCAATGGCGACTGTTATCGCGCCATGATAACCCACTATTTGATGCCTGAAATTAAAGCTCGTGATCTCGACGACACTTGGTTTTAAGAAGAACCCGTCACTTGCCACACATCGCATCAATCAATAGATTTATTGAGAGAACAATTCGGTGAGCAGATAAATTCACATTCTGGGCCGGTCTATTGACCACCAAGATCGTGTGATATCACACCGTTAGACTTTTCACTGTAGAGATATGTATGTGAAGTCTAAAGTCTATGCGATCGCTTCGATTCAGGCCTTGGAGAAAACATGACGCTTGTAATTGGCCAGTTACTAGTCGAAATGCTCGATGAACCATATGAGACGTAGCCGCGGCCACCATTTGAAAGAATGATAATAAATTCACATTAAATTTGAAGTTTCTGTGTTTTTTCTTTAAAAAGTAACGAGCATCGAATTGCTTCTTTATTATCTATCAATACTTACTTGGCGCATCTGTTCACTTCGGCGGGGATATCCGCTAAGCTTTTATCAGGTACACCTCCAACTCCACTCCGGACTCTGAGAAAAAAAAGTTAAGAAATTGGTATGTATTATATCAGGAAATATCTAGATTGTGTAATTTTTATTTAGTGTAACGAGTTTTCACTTCAATTCGTTTTATACTTACACTTCTTGTTTACTTAGGGTTGACTTCAAATTTGACCCCAATTCATCTAACCGCCGCTCGATAAAGGCATGGTTTCTAAAAAAATAATAGTCGCAGATTATACTATGGTACAATTATAAGTTCAGAACTATCTAGCTTCGATATTCGCTTACACTTGTTGAATATTTTCCGTGGAACTCAACTTGTTCTCTATTTCGCCCAGACGACTTTCCAATAATTTTCCAAAAGACTCGACTCTAAGAACCAAAAATATATTTTTAAATATGCTTACCAATATTAAGCTGGGAGCATAAGAGAATACGCATACTTAGTATTGTTCAATATTTTTACAACCTAATTAAATTTAGGTTAAATAAGTTCTTTCCGTTGGGTCCCTAACTATATTGGTGTTTTTTTTTTACCTGAATGCTTATTTAAGAAAAAAAAATGTATAAAAGCATTATTAAAGGCATTTTGTGGATTCCATTCCAAAGAAATCAAACAAATTTTTGAAATCCTGTTCAGATGTAAATCGTGTTCCAGTGAGGGCCTTCTGCATCGACAGAAGGCTGGTTAGAATGACAATTTCTAGGCAATAAAGCCTAGAGAGGATAGTTTTTAACCGGTCTTGCAGCATGACGCCAAGCGTTGTCTTGTTCTAAAGTTATTGGCGTCCGTTTTTCGGCAATCGCTCGCTTTAACTTGATAAGTTGTTGTAGGTAAATTGCAAGGTAGTACCTTATAGAATCATAAAAAAAGCAGGTAGTAGACCAGTAATACCTTTTCTATTGTATTTCATTGCATGTGACGGACCGGGTAGGTGAGTGGTAGTACACTTACACTTACCGATCCAAACGGGGTTAGACCGCCGAAAGAACAGCCCTTGGTCGGATGAAATCCGAGTCAATTCCGGTGCGTAGAACCAGCTGTTGTGGGAATTGAGGTGAGTGGTAGTAGTTTCAGTTCAGTTCATAATCTCCTTTGTGCTTCGTCTGGCAGCATATGTTGTAATCAGACGAAGTTTCCAATCCTGCATTATTCATCTCTTCACCCCGATAAATGGGCTATAAGGGTTATATATGTACTTATCGTCTAACTATCTAACTATTTTTCAACCATTCGGGTGTCTAGTAAACTTTATGAAGCGGCATTTTGACGTCAAGAAGAATAATTTGAGTTGAGTCTTACATTTTTAATTATAATAGGTATTAGTATAAACGCTATAATATCATTGTGTCTTATCCGACTTGTTCCACTGTATCTTTACGTGAGTGTTATGGATCGATGGGTTAACCTGACTTAAAGTTTTTTTTTCAACAACCGTCTCTCCACTGACTTTTTTATTGATTTTGGAAATATCGATCTCACTTCGAAGCTCACTTAGAGAACCTGCGATGGAAATTTTGAACTTTCTTCCATGAATCAGATGGCTGATGTCTATTAAATCGTTAATTGTTTCAAATATTTCCATATTTAAAAGATTTCACGCACTGTGAACAGTAATATGATTGATCTTTTCAACATACTCTTTCAGGTATGTACTTTAAACTAATTTAATAAATAGCCGAATTCGAACAGTTAGTGAATCTCATGAGGAACATTTGTAAGACGGAAACACAATCTGGCGTTCGCCATTACGTGCCAAGAGACAATACCACATTTTTTGTTTTATTTTGTTGTTGGCAAGCTAAGATAAAACCAGGGCCTAGGTATCCTCAAACCTTTATAGCCACTTCAGCATTGTCAAAAAGAGTTAGAAAAGAGTTTGAAATAGTCGTAACTTAAGCACTAATAACACTCACATTTCTTCAATATTCGCAACAGTCTTAACGGTGCTTTCTAGTTCCAACAATCGTTCTTCGATTTTTTCCAGAACGGTCTGAACACTAAAGATAGATTATTATAAAATTATTTATTAATATGCATATATATTATTATTATTTATTATAAAACAAATAATACAATCATATAACTTCAAAAAAAAAAAACACAATTTTTTGCCAATTAGAAGACAAGTGTCTTAAGACCTCTTTTAATAAGATCTTACTCAAAAATATTCCACATTTTGCTCAGTCTGAATACATATATACCGAATATGGAGTTAAGCGTTTTTTCAGCACTTTATTTGTCATTCCTTACCTTTTTAGCGTCTCCTCCATGCTATCTTGTTTGCTACTAAATGAATCTAAGCCGTTCACCACATTTCTGATTTCATTCTCTGCATCTAAGAGTATCGTAAAAGGCTGTTCGGAGTCGTTATCTTTCCCTGCTTTCACTCTACCGACACTTACAGTGTGCCAAGTAAGTATTAAATAGCAGAGACACCGTATTATTTTTTTATACATTTCAAAGCGCTCGCTAGTTTTCGACTGATTTTTGCCTCGCACAATAAGAAATTCAATGGCAAATTGCGATTATCACCACGGAAGTACATTTGAGTTGAGCATACAGTTTATTTTTATACCCACACACAATATTTGAATAATAAATTTGTTATGACAACATAATATCAAAAATGTTTGCAAAAGTAGACGTTTGCAGAAGAATTTTCACTCACTTTCCATTTAGAGAGATAGCTAATAAAGTTTCGACAGCCCTAAGAGTTCTAATGAAACTCAGTTCACACTCTATAAAAACCATAGAACTTCAAAGATTTTCGAAAGGCTCGATTTTTAAAGACCGTACATAGTTTAATCCGGTTTCGAACTTGTTTTTGTGTCGGCTTCTGTTACAACATGTTCGTGCTAAGTAGTTTCTAATCGATTAGAGAATTCTTTGGAAATATTAATATATGTATGTGTGTAAGTTAGTATGAATCAAGTCCACATAAATAATATATCAAAACATATATAGTATTTATAATTGAACTGGATATGCATGCACATATTATATATCGTACTACTTTATATAAATATAGGGTTTTCCAGTTGCATTATCTTTCGATTAATTCCCACGACAGTGGGGAATCCTTAACAGGCACTGATCTGTATTTAGTTTAACGTCTAGTTGGTTTAGTTTGTCATGTCGATAGTAATTCATCAAACTGTCTGGAGACTGTTCTACGTATTAGGTGTCCTTTTTGTCAATGGATGGCTTCAGCAGTTAGTTGCGTTTGATTTTGATATAACCAAAACGTGATAAACTTAACCGTAACTGCCTTTCCTCATTAGTGACTTTGTTTATGTGTCATATATGTACTACTGCTTGTGCGAATATGTTTAAGCCTGCTTTAGAAGCTTCAAAAAATCGAATATTTTTTTTTTGCTTAAATCCCTTTAAAAGTATTCTAAGAATATGCCCCCAAAGTTTTAGAGGGGAATTCGAAATATTTTCGGAACTAGAAGGGAAATAGTGACCGAGCGTCTAGCAGATATGTATATGAGCGTGAGTTGGGCAGAAAGCGAAAACTTTGACGCGCGATTTCTCGGTTTTTCATTTTTACGATTTTTCTTAATTGGTGGGCAGGATAGAAAAAAAGTAAATATCCCATCGGAACGAATCAAACTGCGTTGTATTTGGAATTAAATTCTCTTCTAGGTGAACCTAAAATACCTTAAGAAAGTTAACATTAATCCGGTTTTTAAATGATTCAAAGTAATTTTTTTTTAAATGCATTTTTTTTAATCTGAGAAAAATTGTTGAATTTTTCACTTTTTGTTGAATTTTCTTGGTTCACCTTGGAATTACACTATTGAAAATTAGAAATTTCTTTTGTGTTTTTTGTTTCAGATGAAAATTGCGACCTGCATCTTGCCCGCCACACAGAAATTGCACACTCGAGGCGCCTCCTCAAACATGAAAGAATATCTAATGTATAATAATAAAAAAATTTTAGAAGACTCTTCAAATATATAAGAATAAATCCTAAAAGTTTCATTTCAATCAAACATTTCTCTCCTTTCCAAAAAAATCCTTGAAAATACAGATTTTTTGAAGCCTCTAAAGCAGGCCTTAATTTTTTTGCCGTATAGTCGTCATTTGCGGGGAGTGTGAATATTTTTCAGTTTTCAGTTAAAGAAATTGGCGGCTGAAGCACATCGGAAAATCTAAAAAGTTTACGGAGATGCTGCCACAAGTGCAAAGATGTGCCGTGATTAATTTTCGTCGCTTCAAAGACGGCGATTTCGGTCTTGAAGTTGCTCGATGCGAAACCGTATCAGACGTAAGAAGAGCTTGTCTCAGCATTGCGCGCCACTCGCCAAGCCATTTTAAAGGCCTTACATGCGCTGAGAATGATGCTGCGACAATAAACTTGAGTTCCTTAGAACCGCAATACCAGGAGAGGCACGAAAAAGTGATATTGCTGCATGACAAGACTGGACCTCACGTTGCCAAACCCATTAAAACATATCTCAAAACACTCCAATGGAAAGTCCTAACCCACACAGATATTGCACCGCCCGATTATTATTTCTTCCGTTCGATGGCAAAGGGTCTGGCTAAGAAGCAGTTCCACTCTCAAGACGGCATCGAAAAATAGCTTGATTCTTGGATAACATCACAAAATGAACAGTTTGCAGTAATCGTTTTCGGGCTTTGCGAGAAAGATCGGAAAAAGTTAAGACTAGCAATGGGCAATACTTCATTTGTAACCATTTCCTTCCAATAAAGTTGCATTTTCATTAAAAAAAAGGCGAAAACTTAGTTTCCTAGTTTCTTAATCAAATCTTTGTCAAGAATTTTTTTTTTTGTAGAGATATCAGCTATGACGATGCCGAAACTATGAGAACGTTTGTGATTCAGGGAATTTGTGAAACCCTAGTAAACGCAATTGAGGGCATAAACGTTTTAATTTTGAGTCCAGATATAAAAACAGGTTTCAAAAGTGTTGGAACGAATTTGTGGTTACTGAAACCGAATGCTTTAGGAAGGATTCCACTTGTACGAAGATATTGATTCCCTTAGTCTATTCCTCAAACGCCTCCTGAATTCAACACATCGGTTTTTTTTTAAATTAGAATGCGAATATTTTTTACCACTTTTCCTTAACACGTTAAATTTTAGTATCGACCTAGGGTGCTTGCAAAATGGATGCTTTAAGTCGAACGAACTTATTTTCCCATTTACGCAACACTTGTATTTAGCCTCGGCTCGGCTTTGAGCGTCCGCTCTACGGGCATCCTTACTCCGGTGTAGCTGATTTATCTGCGTAGACCATTAACTTCAGGTATCCAAACGAAAATTAATCTAACACATGACCTATCTTATATTGTAAATCGACAAATGCCTTTCATGTTATCGTGAGATCACCATTCGCCGGAACTATTTAGCATTTAGACGATTGATATTGACGTGTGAAACCAAAAAGTCGTGAATTATTTACTCGTAGTACGCCCCTTCAAGCTAATGTTGGGTCCACTTTTAATTTTAGGTATGTATAGACCAATATTACACACCGCAGTAACTCCCTTCTGAATGCAAGATAAGCTGAAGACTATTTTAAGGCCTATTCGCACTTTAATATGGTAATTCTCAACACCTCATTTTCATGCATTACCCTGAATAGCCTTTTAAAAAAAAAAAAAAAAACAATTTCTAAGATTTTGTATTTTGAAAAATAATTTTATTCTTAATGTTTTTGACATCAATATCGAATATTAGTGCCGTCCACATACCTGCCAGATACGTACAACCTACTAAGTTGTGGATACAAATGGCAACGCTTCAACCGACTCGGCAATGAATGTTCACTGACATATCTTGGGACGTATCGCCATAAAATAGTTAGTGGAAAAGCGCCTGTAAAAGCAAATATATCGAAAATAAATATATAAAAATTTAAATTTTCGGGGTTAAAATTTAAATTTTCGGTGCTTTTTCATCTTACCTGTTAAATAAATTGAAGTGACCAAGAGTTTTAAACGGCCAAAAGTAGCATTGACCTCTAGTGGCATGTTTTAATTTTATGGCGTTTGAGAAAAATTTTGCGCCAATTTTATGCCCCCAGCTGTTTCCCAAAATATCAACGTCATAATTATACCGCTCATCTCTTATACTAAAATCATCGTAGATGAAATATTCGCCTGACTGGAAACTTTTAGCAACTAACAACGTTTGCCTTTTGAGATTGGTCATCTTAAGCAAACGATCTAATCCGACAAAGTAGTCATGGCTCGCACTACCAAACCCGTTTTTATACTCCAAACAACTGTTAGACATTGTGCCTACGCCACTGTTTTCATTACGTAGTATCACAGTCCAGGGGCAACAGTCTATTTGATCCTCTTGTGAACATCTAGTTAAGCAATATGCGCTGAAAGCGTCAAAACCTGGCAAGTGTAGTTCGTGAACACCGTCTTTATACTGTGAACCAAGCATCATTTTCACTTCGACACAATCACGTAATGTTTGTGGCGTGCTAACTATTGTCGGCTTTTCCGAAGACGTTACTATTGCCAGACTCTGTGTGGTATTTGCAACAGAAGCTAACGCTTTGTTCAAATTCTCTGTATTTAAGGTATGTCCCGCGGGGCAACTAAAACGTATACTAAATTAATAGTGAATTGCTTTTTATAAAACAAGTTCTGCTTACCAATCGTCCCTATGGGACAAGAACTCCTCTTGCAGTAGAGAATTTTCGTCAGACAGCGCTTTGAAGTTTCTGCATTGAAAGATATATTATGTGAATATGTATGTATGTATATAAAGTGAGAAATCGAAAACTTTGAATAGTGATCGAAACAATCACATTTTTCCAAAAAACTGTTAAAAACTACTAAAAGTACGATAAATCAATAACTAAATGCGACAGAGACTTTAAATTTTGCACCATTTAAAATAAGATGTTGGGCGCGGCACCGTGCACACTTAAGGGGTTACATGGGTTTACTCGGGTAAAAAGCAGCCTTCTTTCAATATTTTTTTTTCTCATATAAAATATGAAATATTTTATTTTTCTTCCCGTCCTTCGTCCAAGTCTTGAAGAATTGTATGCAAAGACCTGAGTAAAATTTCATGAAGATCGATTAAGTTCTCGGGAAATCTTGTCAACCGAGTTCAAAATCTGAATCTGCGAAACTAACTTCACGCTCTTGTGACATTTCTCTTGAGTAAGGTTTGCCATTTCATCATGGAAAGATGTATGATTCAATTATGAGTCGAAATTGTTAAAATTTATAACCGAAATTCGGAGTCGGCGGCCTAACTTTAAGAGCGCTACGTTCAATTTATGGTCGTCATAATCGTCCTGTCACAATTGAGCTTCTAGTGGAAAAATTTGAATCCAGGCGCAGTCAATTTGCCGCCTCGGTCATGCGATTTGACGCCGTTAGGCTATTTCCTGTGGGGCTACGTCAAGGTCATGGTCTATGAAAACAAGCCAGCGACGATTGATGAACTTCGTACAAATATCGATTTGTAATTGAAAACCGTCTGGAAATCTGGACTTCTGCAAGCGTGTCCGTGGTGGCCATGCAAAAAAATCGAGTTCCATACATAATGGCATCGAATGTATTTGCACAGGAATAAATAATTTCATTGGTATCTCAAACCGAGCGCTTTTGTAGCGCTCTTCTTGAAAAACCAGTTATAACTCGGATCAACTTGAAAATTTAGGACAATATTCTAGAGGTGTTGTAAATTTAATAAGACAATAAAAAAATCGATTTTTGAAACCCGTAAACACATATAACTCCTCAATGAAAAACCAAACCAAATGACCAAATTTGGTATGTACCGTCCGTAAGGGGTCAGTAGCGTAATCTGGCCTGTTTTTTGACATTTTTTTTCATAGAAATTTATATTCTACAATATAACTTTTTTCACATACTAATCGTGGAGTGTATAAGCAAATTTTCGGAATTTGGGGGTTTCTACATTAATTCTAAGGGTATAAGGGAACAGAAAATGCAAAAAAAAAAATTGTTTGAAAAAAGATCGCTTAATTACAATACAAAATATGAGCGCGACCCAGTTTATTTTCAGCAGCTGCTTAAGTCGGTCCACCTCAGTAATGCGTTGCGATTTTTATAATGGATAAAAATATCGAAAAAAGAATTGGTCTAGAATTTTGAAATCGTACTAAATTTCATGAGCGGAATCGTTGCGAATGTTGGCAAAGGCTTATGGTGATTCAGTTTTATAAAAAATAGAAGCCTACGAGTGGTACGAAGCTTTCAAAGACGGTTGAAAGCGTTGAAGGCATGCCTCGTTTTGGACAACCTTCAACCACTTAAAATATATTAAAAAAAAGTGAAGAACATGGTGCTTCAAAATCATCAGTCAAATGTTAGCGAGATGGCAAAGGAGCTGGACATCTCTCGCGAGTCCGAACGAATAATTTTGGTGGATATTTTGAATATAAAACGTGTTGTTGCTTGACTCGTTCCGATGAAGATCAATTTTTTTTCCAAAAAGAAAACGATTGTGACCAAACTTTAAGCCAAATCTCAATGAATACCATCGATGAACCACCGTATCCATGAGGCTTGGCTCTGTACGATATTTTCTTGTTCCTCAAACTGAAATTCCCGCTCCGTGAAACCCTTAATGAACTTCTCTCGAAAACTCGCAACGTCGACTCATCGGTTCTTGTCATCGCCCAAGCCTCTGCACCATATAGCAGGACGGGAATTATGAGCGACTTATAGAGTTTGGTTTTTGTTCATCGAGAGAGGACTTTGCTTCTCAATTGCCTATACAGTCCGAAGTAGCACCTGTTGGCAAGAGTTATCCTGCGTTGGATTTCCAGGCTGGCATTGTTGGTGGTGTTTATGCTGGTTCCCAAATAACTTCAAAGTTATGACTGTCAACAGTGACGTGAGAGCCAAGTCGCGAGTGCGACGACTGTTTGTTTGATGACAGGAGATATTTCGTCTTGCCCTCGTTCACTGACAGACCCATTTGCTTTGCTTCCTTGTCCAGTCTGGAGAAAGCAGAACTAACGGCGCGGGTGTTAAGGCCGATGATATCAATATCGGTTAAGTTCATATCCCATATTTCTTCATTTTCCATATTCACGATTTCGTCGCATAATGAATCTTTTGCAACATGTTCTCATATAAAGTTTTGGCAATACTGAAAGTATTCTTCTACCTTTATACCTTGCAAGTTGTAAGAGTGTAAAATTTTTGGTTGCATCCGAAGCTAGCTCTTCTTACTTATTAAATATTAAAGTTAATTTACTACTTACTCCTCTTGTATCTTCATAGAAGACGCTAAATTAGTTTCGATTGATGAGAGCCGCTGTTCAAACTTCGCGTTGAAAACCTGTAATCTGATTAGATTGAAAAAATATTATTACATACTTATATGTTTTACATAGTAATTCTATCAAAATTCATTGTTAAAATTTAGCTGAAAGTGAATGAATATGTTCAAAACTTGACTAAAAAGAAGAAAAAACGATAACTTCGCTTGCACCGAAGCTAAAATACTCTTGGGATAATGTTCTATGCGTAATTTTGGAAGATATCTGCTCAAATAAAAACGTTTTCCAAACAGGGACTTGATTTTGATCGTTCAGTGTGTACGACAGCTAACTATAATATTGTACCGGATTCATTCTTGAGTTCGATTACTGGATTGTTAAAAATAAAAGTCCCAATTTAATGACTATACGCTTATCTTATTTCTAATGCCAACAACTTAACGCTTTACTACTCATTATCCCAATTAAAAAAATCGTATTTGCATATATCTCCTTTGCTCTTATCACGACAGCATTCTAACTAGAACTGTCTGTGCTGTACAACCCGCAACCTTGTATATGTACTAGATCGTTAAGAAAACTTGGCCACTCGAACATTTTGGCAACTACGAATTTCGTTGTCTAGTTAATACCTAAAATTTATCGTGTATTCTATTTTATTATTTTTATTTATCGGTGTTCGTCACACTGCCCTCCGCTTAAGTCTGATCGTCCCCATTAGATATTTGCGCTAGCAAACACATAGCATTTATGCCTTTAATTTTGTGTGCTAGGATGCTGTTGTCCATCCTTCTCTTATTGAATTTAATTCCATGCATTTTCCAGACACCCACTGTGCAGCACATCTCCGGCATCAAAGCAGTTTCCACATGCCTTTCTCGATCACAACGTGATACCATTGGAACATCATATCTCGTCACCCACTTGTTGTTGAATACTTATTTACGTTACTGGCTCAGCCTCTCGTTTAGGAATTGGGTATACTTGTGGCAATTCCTTAAATACCAAAATTTTTGAGTTTTCCCATTTATTGATGGGAGATGGATCATCTATGTATAATACATCCACTCCAATTTGCTCAAATGGCGCACCCAAATTGTATTGCTTCATTGCCATGACTTTTGGATCTAGACCCCTTGGTTTCAACGCACTCCGCATATTTGACAATCTTCTCTCTCTAACCAATTGACGACAACCCGCCGAATAAAACCATCGTTTTAATTTCTCTAAGGTTTTGACGACGTCTATTCTATTTTGTTTTCGTATCGGTTTTCGTCACAATATGTATGTCTGAATTGTAAATGTAAATTTGTAAAAACAAAAAAACAATTGGTCATCGGTTTTCGATAGCCACGTGCATGAACCATCTCGTCGGCGTCAGCCACACGCGATATAAGCAAGCTGCGGGTTCTAGGACAGCAAGGATAAATGATAAATGAACTGTTACTGTTGCACTCAGCAACATGGAACATTAGAAAGTCAATTTTTCAATTCTCAATTCCTAGGCATTACTACAAAAGTACACTGATTACACTTGCCATTCTGGTCACCCCTACTTAGTTCGAGATTTTTTGGCGTATGGCTGTCTTAGCCGATCGTCTGATGTGAATTTATTTATTATGGAAAATAAATCTTTTATTTCATACTTACTTTTGATCCAAATTCTCAGCAGTATTCAAATTTAGCTCCAACGTCAAAAGTTGTTTTTCGAATTTTGCCAGCATATTTTGAAGTCTAAGTGAAACACAGATTATATTGCATTACAATGTAAACATAAATCCGTTTTCATTTCACTTACCTTAGTAATTTATCATCGAAATCGTTTAACTTCGTTTCGTGCTTATTCACTAAACTAATAACATTTTGAATTTCATTTCCAACATCTAAATAAATAGCTAATGGCTCTTCTCCGTTATTTTCACTGTCAACTATTACCGGCAACAATATGAAGAGCAAGCAGCCTAGAACCGTATACTTGCGTGGATTCTGCATTTCGCAGCGATTCCCAAAACCCGACTGCATACTTCAAGCAGAATTTTGAATACATATAACGATTTATTGCATCTGTTATCAGTATTTCAATATATTTCGTGTTATCTTTATATAAGAAACGTCTTTGTAAGCTATTGTTCTAAGTTAAAGCATATTTTTAGAGTTCATCTTTCGGTTCGCTGTGATATTCGCGCAAGAAGACACAGTCCTTAGCGTTATCTCATTGTCAAAGCACGGGAAAACACCTTATCGTTTCAAGTATATTAATAAATTATACCTTCACAAGCTACATAAATACCATACATATGTACTGATTAGCTCAGGTCCCGCCTTGCTCGATTTAATTTGCAAGAGTTGGGGGGAGTGAACAGACATTTGTGAGGATTCATTTGGACTGGTTAGTGTGCACTTTCTTGGCTGTAAGAGCGCGGTAAGTCTTGGCTATGAAGAAAATAGTGCTGTCAACTTTGCTATCTGCGCTCCAATGGACATCGGTGGAGTATAAACCTCAAACGAACTTAGTGGCTTATGCAGACGACATTACGATCTTAAGCGATTGTGAGGTTTAATCCGGAGAAAATGGATCATCTTCGATAAAAGGTCACAAGTCTAGGTAATGACGGTTTGCCAGGCACCGACTGCATGATGCCACAGCTCATTTGGGAAAGAAGGTTCGAAGTAAAGATAAAAATTATGGTTGGCGTAATTGTAACAGCTTGACAAGGAAGGGAAAAGTGGCACAACGAAACTAACTTTGCAAAACTGTGATATAATATAGAGCCGATGTTGTCTTTAGTCGATGACCGGAAATGAATTCACGGCACTGAATTTCGCGTAAGGAAGCTAAACCTGAAGCTGTAAAACAGAAATCGTTTCAAAAACCCGAAGAACTTTCTCCACAAATGTCAATGAAAAGAACAGCTTGAACGTAGTAACCACTTCGAGATTTTACTTACGTGTTACTTTATTCAATTTAGCTTACGAAACCGGAAAGTTAATAGTGGATGTTATAAAAGAAAGCATTTGCAACTACCGAAAGTAGATTTTACCGTTACACCCGGGAACCGAATAGAATGTTTGATAAAGTGTCCTGTTTGGCTTTCAAAACGTGAATATGGTGCGGTTATTTTATGATTATTATACTAACATCTGACCCTTACTATGTTCCGCTTCCGTTGTACAAAATTTATTTTGAAAACCGGAAATATGATACCGTTATTTTCGGGTTATTTTTATGTTTCCCGCTTATAACTTCCTATTTAGCTTCCAAACCGGAAATATGGGTACCGTTATTTGATATATTAAACTAACATCCGGTCCTTATTATATTCCATTATATTCCGCTTCCGTTGTACAATTGTGTCCCATGCAAACTACTTCCATTTTAGTCTTTTCAGTATATCTTTCGAAACGGGAAATTTTATGCAATTTCCTGTCGTTGACCCATTTGAGCCTCCGGTCCTGAAGGATGCGCTGCTGTCCGATAATGAAATATCGGATTTAATATGTCCGACTTCGAAAACCAAACCGGAGATATAACGTGAGTAAATTTTACATTCGTTTCCGGTGACAAAAGAAATGTTTTATGAAGGAAATAATATTTGATGGCGAATTACTACTCGTATATACAGAGTGCATCCAATTTTCGTTTCCTGGTTGACTTTCCAACCGGATATGTATTACCGTTGTTTCCAGTTATTTTCCTGTTCCAGCCCTTGATATGTACCGCTTTCGTTCTTCCATTTTCGAAACTTTGCGTATGCAAATTTATTGTGGTCGCCGCCGCTGCAGTTTCACTCGATTCGGTGCCAAAATATCGGGTTTCTCCCAGGCGAGCAAGCAGCTCGCGAATACAAAAATTCTTATAACTTCTCAACTATTGGTCGTACAGAAAATCTAATAATCTAGAAATTTGCTGAAAGACATTGGGCATAATTATATAAAAAAAATTTAAATTTGGAATTACCGAGAAATTAAGAAACCTAAAAAAGTGTCCCAAATCGCCGGTTTTTTTAAGAAATTATCGTAAAAATGATTAAATCTCTTAAGTAAGAGTATTGAATTGTGGTATGGAAACATTCCCAAGTGTTTCTCCTCTTGTTCCGAATCTCATATACTGTTATCGCTGCAGAGCACTCAATCTCTTACAAAAGTAGGATTTCACTTTTGCTGGCTCTGAGGTCACAAAGGCATCAATGACAATGAGATGTTGGAACTGGGAAAGAGCATGGCAAGGAAGGTTAAAATTCGATGGAAGAATTTATTAGAATGCCTGCAGAATAAGACTGACACATTGCGATAACTGCAGGAAATATCAAAAACAAGGCACCAGGGAAACAAATGAAAATATCGCCTTTTCACTGACTTCATATGGATTTTAGACCCATAGTCTCTTAGGCAATGTTGTTTAGAAAACTCCGAAAAACATTTATCGCATACATTATTTTCTGTTTTCTTGGATCCCTGTAAATCGACCCGCTCTAGTATATACATTTTTCAATTATTTTGCTAGGGAAATAGTTTTTATAACCGTTCTTTCGTTCACTCTAAGAAACATTATGAACCAGTGGGGAGGGACCACCTCGTCGTCGCAGGATGCCCGAACATGGGATTACACTTAACGTAATGTCTTAACGACAGACCGCACATTAAGATGTCTGCTATGTTATACCTGATAGAGTGAGAATTAGGATAATATTTTAAGATTTTAATGGAAACAGCAAAAACCCGTTTTTTCAACAGCTTTTCTTTCTTAATTTGGTGAACCCCTCTGTTGCTAGATACTGAAAGTTCTGTGGCGGCAAACCTAGAATCATAAAATTGATATACAACGTCATCTATAAAGCAGTTAATTGGACCTTGAAACCTTCGTCATCATAAATCTAATGTCATCATGTGGGCCTTTAATGAGAAGACCCCGCTGGTGAACCCCTACCCAATTAATTGCACTGATTTCATCAAGAACTTAGCGTCAGAACAATTAACACAATGTTACTGCGTAACTTAAAGGTCCATATTATTATTATTAACTCACTCACATTTAAAATAATATACATACATATGTACATATCTTTAGAGCACCAATATTTTTTAGTCTGATTCTCCCGTTTTATAATATTCAGTGTAGTGCCAAGCCCTTTTCATTATCTACATTAAAATTGGCGTCGATGGTGATGGTAACCAGGTCTTCTTTGTTGCGAGCTGAATATTTGACATGATAAAAGTCTGACAAAAATCCCATCTTTCATATTAAAATTAATACAATTCTTACCTTTCTTGTGTACCCATGGAAGACGCCACGTTAGTGTTAATTGATGAGAGTCGCTGTTCAAACGTTGTATTGAAAACCTGTAATCTGATATAAAACAAACGGTTTCAGAAATTTGTATATATGAATTGTAACGGTAAATTGTTAAAAAAATAGAAGTTGCTGCCGATGAATATAACTCTACATTGTATATACTATGTGAAAGGACGTTTTAGCAATCTCCTAATCTATATTTTTCATTAATAACTCTCTGCAGTCGTAATAATATTAGGTAGTCGAAAAAGTATTTTCGTACTTTGTCAATAAATGTCGTTGCAGACGTATATCTCAAGTGCTAGTAAACATTGTGTCATACCATATAGTGTTGGAAAGGTGAGATTTTAAGCTTCATTTAACTACAAAAAAATTTTGGTTCGGAGAAGTTGAAAAAAAGTTACAGCTGGTCAAAAATGAGTGAAAATAATGACGTAATTCGCTAAATTTTGAAAATTTTTGCATAAAAAAGGGAAGGATGCCAATGAAATTAGTGAAGTTTACGGAGACGATGCTGTATCAGTTCGTCTAGCACAACAATGATTCGCTCGCTTCCGTTCTGGAATTTCGAAAATTCGATTTACACTGATAAATAATGTCTCTAGCGGAAAAATGGTAAAAAGTGCTCGACCAAAATGGTATGCATATATGTTTAATTATTTATTAGCGTAAATATAAAAAGAAATAAATTGAAATTGGATTATTAATACGAAAAGACTTTTTCGGCTACCCAATATTAAGCCCTTCCCGAGAAAATAATTTAAGCGGCAAAAATAGTAGTTTTTGCACAAAGTAAACCTGAAGATGGGCGGGCATGTGCTCATCGATTCAAAAAGTTCAAAGGTTTATTTAGGCAACCTCGTAGGCATCTTCAAGAAACCCTCAACCGACAGTCGCGATGTATTTCCTATACAACGCCTTGATAGTTCCGTAGTCTCTTCTTCTTCTACCTCTTGAGGGCTCCTCCAATAGTTATTGTATAGTGTTCCCAGTTTATTGGCATGTCTGCTCATAAGATAATGACCTTTTAGCAATCCTACTACAGTTCTTATGGCATTCCTTTTAAATTTTGATTGTCGGCATGTGTGGCCCATATTCCATTCACGCCAGTCATCGAGACTTAGCCATGTCTATAACATATTTGTCGATTAAATATCCACAAGTGGCCAAAGGCATACAAATTCCCTCTTTTTAAGGTGGTACTCTGGTCTGGACGCATGAATTTTAGGCATTAAAAGGGAAAAAAATTTTTACTATCCATTTTTAATATGTTTCTTATTGACATTTTAATAATATAAAAAAAAAAATTGCAAGAAAAAAAAACAAAATTCGTCGAGATACGGGCCGGTGGAGTGGGAGCTTCAAAAAAAACAGTGCGTCCCGGTTGACGTGATTTCAACCCTTGTAGATATCTAAAACACAAACAACAAGAAGATTCTTCATTAGTAAGGATGCCGTTATCGGGTTAAACATAAAAAAAACAAAATGGCGTCGGCTTGAAAAAAAATTTTTTTTGGCCCGATTTTTTCGACCTTTTCGAATTTTTAAAAAAAAACTTCAAATCAAAATTTTTGGAAATCCAATTCAGACACGATAGAGCATTGTATAAAGAAGATATATACCAAATTTCAAAGGAATCGGTTAAGTAGAACTTGAGATATCATGTCAACCACGTCAAAAAAGTAGTTTCGAGAAAAACGATATTAAAGTTTAGGAGACAATTCCAGTGAACACGGACGCCACGTCACAAAATCGGCTGTATCTCCGAAAAGCTCATATTTTTGAAAGTTTAAACTTTCAAAATATGCAAAAAACATTTATTTTTTCAAAATCCTAGACCAGAATACCCCCTTAAGAGTCTAAGCGAAAAGCCAAAATCATAGTCTGCACTTACTTTTTTTCCAGCGCAGCCATACAATTTTGCTCCAACTTCAAAAATTCTTTTTCGAAATTCTCCAGCATATTTTGAATTCTAAATACAACACAGTTTATATTATTACGTTAACAAAAATCCGAGTACTTTTGCCGTTGATCGTTTTCATTTCACTTGCCTTAGTAACTTATCGTCGAAATCGTTTAACTTCGTTTCGTGTTTATTGACCAAACTAATAACATTTTGAATTTCATTTCCAACATCTAAATAAATTGCTAATGGCTCTTCTCCGTTATTTTCGCCGTCAACTATTGCCGGCAACAATAGGAAGAGCAAGCAGCCTAGAACCGTATACTTGCGTGGATTCTGCATTTCTCAACGTTTTCCAAAAGGCGACTGTTTACTGCAAGCAGAACTTCGGACATATGTAACGGTTTATTGCATCTGTTATCAGGATTCGAAAATATTTCGCATTATCTTATTATAAGAAGCACATTTGTAAGCTGTTGTCACACCGTCCTTGCAGAGTTCATCTTTCAGTTCGTGTAATATTCACCAACGAGTCTTTTACATTATCTTCTTATCTTATCAAAGCTTGAGTAAAGACCTTATCGCTTAGTGGCTCAAAATTAAACCCGTTACAAGTTATGATTGAGTCTACACATACACATGCTCATACATATTTGATTCGTCTACCTAGGTAAGCTTGTGGAAGAATATATTCTTTACTAAAACTCAGGCATTAAAATAGCGATAAATCTCTTTCATAATAATAATGTACGATCACACTGATGTACAAGGTTCCATGATATTTAGAATATATTTCCAATGAGAGACTCTCGAGTTGAGTTTTTGTTAGGAGTTAATGGCAGTTGCGAAACTGAATGGATCACATTACTCAGTAATACACGGGAAAGTGCTCCGTATATATATATGTATGTTATTGAATCAACTTGAGATTCTTCGCCCCTCCTTTTGACTGCAACTTGTCAATGTATAGATGCTTTATAGCCGAGTTAACAACAGCGCGCCAGTCGTTTCTTCTTTTCGCTACGTGGCGCCAATTGGATATTCCAAGCGAAGCCAGGTCCTTCTCCACTTGGTCCTTCCAACGGAGTGGGAGTCTTCCTCTTCCTCTGCTTCCCCCGGCGGGTACTGCGTCGAATACTTTCAGAGCTGGAGTGTTTTTCATCCATCCGGACAACATGACATAGCCAGCGTAGCCGCTGTCTTTTAATTCGCTGAACTATGTCAATGTCGTCGTATATCTTGTACAGCTCATCGTTCCATCGAATGCGATATTCGCCGTGGCCAATACGGAAAGGACTATAAATCTTTCGCAGAATTTTTCTCTCGAAAACTCGTAACGTCGACTCATCGGTTGTTGTCATCGTCCAAGCCTCTGCACCATATAGCAGGACGGGAATTATGAGCGACTTATAGAGTTTAGCTTTTGTTCGTCGAGAGAGGACTTTACTTTTCAATTGCCTACTCAGTCCGAAGTAGCATCTGTTGGCAAGAGCAATCCTGCGTTGGATTACCAGGCTGACATTGTTGGTGGTGTTAATGCTGGTTCCTAAATAGACGAAATTATCTACAACTTCAAAGTTATGACTGTTAGCAGTGACGTGAGAGCCAAGTCGCGAGTGCGACGACTGTTTGTTTGATGACAGGAGATATTTCGTTTTGCCCTCGTTCACTGCCAGACCCATTTTCTGTGCTTCCTTGTCCAGCCTGGAGAAAGCAGAACTAACGGCTGCAGCAGCTTGAACTATTGTCTCCAGAAGCAGGTTGAAGAAGTCGCACGATAGGGAGTCGCCTTGTCTGAAACCTCGTTTGGTATCGAACGGCTCGGAGAAGTCCTTCCCGATCCTGACGGAGCTTTTGATGTTATTCAACGTCAGTTTACACAGCCGTATTAGTTTAGCAGGGATACCAAATTCAGACATCGCGGCATAAAGGCAGCTCCTTTACGTGCTGTCGAAAGCTAGATAGTTAGCATATTTATATAAGTGTTCCAATCACAATTACCAGCCAGACAGTCAGAGTACACTCAACATTTGGAGAAAAATTGCGAAAGCAGTGAGGCGACGGATGAAGAAGAACCCGCACCAATAATCTACCGCAACAACATTATCGTCCAGCCACTTGACCTAGACGAGGTATTAAATGTTCTGAGAATAGTAAAGACCTAAGCGCTGATCTGTAAGGCGCATATTCCAACTGCCAAGCATGATTTTGTGGGATGAATACACGCCCAATGATTGGTATATGAGTGTACTCGGAAGGAAAATCCTGCAGTCTGCGTTAATTATCGCGGGGTCAGCATTCTTAAGACTGCACATAAGCTTTTTTCGACCTTATTATGTGGAACACTTAAGCCAATTGTAAATAAACTAATTGAACCTAATCAGTGTGACCTTAAACCTATCAAATCTACCATAGACCAGATTTTCACTATACCTCAAACCCTTGACAAACAGATTGACACCACTTCCGACAGCATTGATAGGAGCTGTCTCTTTGACGCCATGTCTAAATTTGATATTCCGTTGAAGTTCATGCGGTTATGCGGAATGACGTTCGTTGAACATAATCATCAGCTCCGTCAAAATCATGAAGGACCTATCTGAGCCGTTCGATAGCAGACTAGGTTTTCGACAGTGTGATTATCTCTCATGCGTCTTCTTCGATATATTGCTGGAAAAAGTGATACGCGCTGTAAATCTAAACCGCAGTGGCACTGTCTACTCTAAAAGTACAATGTCGCTGGGGTCCGCAGATGATATTGACATCGTATGTGTTAACAAGAGAGCTATCAGCGCAGCCTTTTCCAGGTGTTGGTCTTGTGGTGAACGAGAGCAAGACAAAGTACCTGTTGGTCACATACCAACCAACATAAATTTGAAAAAGTGAAGGAGTTTGTATATCTCGAAACCAGCACAAGTTCCACCAACAATCTAAGCGCGGAGATCTAGCGCAGAAGACTCTTGGAAACAGGTACTATTGTATGATCGGTAAGCAATTGATAAGCAGATCCTTCTCTGGACGAACAGAAATTTCTCTCTATAGGTTTCTCATCATTCCCGTCCTACTATTATACGGCGAAGAAATATGGACGACGACGAACCAAGATGAGAAAGCACATGGAGCATGCGAGTGATCTGTTCTACGCAAAGTCTTTGGACCCCTCCATGTGTGATGAGTTTCGAAGATGATGATACCACGACCTGTATGAGCTCTACGGCGACATGGATATACGAGTATTTAAGCGCATCAAGATTCAACTTAGCTGCTTAGGCCATGTAGTTCGCATGGAAGATGATGTTGCAACGAAAAGTTTGAAAACACAGAAAAAATAAAATTTAATGGAGAAGATTTTTTATTATACGAAAGAACATTCTTTTGAATTTATTTTTTGAAGTTTATCTCATTCAAATGTTGACCGCGGCTATGTCTCAGATGGTCCATCCGTTGAGTCCAATTTTCGATGACTCGTTCAAGCATCCCGACTGGTAACTGGCGATTGACATGCGTCATGTTTTGCTCCAAGGCCTGAATCGATGCGGGATCGTTCGCATAGACTTTAGACTCTACATATCCCCACACGAAAAAGTCAAACGGTGGGATATCACAAGATCTTGATCTAAAAGATAAAATTATCTGCTCACCGAAGTGTTCTTTTAATACATCCATTGATTGATGCGATGTGAGGGAAGTGGCCGTCTTGTTGAAACCAAATGTCGCCGAGATCACGAGCTTCAATTTCAGGCACTAAATGTGTAGTTGGTTATCATGGCGCGATAACGGGCGCCATTGAGGGTTACGTTCACATCGCCATCATTTTTGAAGAAGTATGGTCCGAACCATACCAAACTGTTGTTTTTTCTGCATGCTTGTTTACATACCCATTGAGCCAGAAATGGGCCCCATTTCTGAACAAACTTTGACTCGAAAACGTTAGATCTTCTTGGAACTTTTCAAGAGCCCATAGAGGGAAGGTCGAGCGGCTTTAGCTCTTGCCCAAGCTGTATTTTGTGCGCTTTCAATTTAAGATCTCTGCGAACTGCGTTGAATCAACTGTCTACGGTCTTCGTGTACACTCTCAGCTACGGGTCTCAAGATGGATGATGGTGTTGCGAATAGCACATTCTTTGCAGAACGGGAATTTTCGTAGTAAAGTTGAAGGAATTGTAAACGTTGTTCAGGCGTAAGTTTGAAAATGCCAAATGTCAAACAATACTGAACAAAAACAACATGACAGCTTGACACGACACATGCGTGATGTGTCAAAAGGAGGCTATTGAAAAAATTTCCTCTACTTGGATCACTCGTTATATATTCTTAGTCTGGATAACCCAGGCCACATTTACGCAAAATTCTAGGGTTCCCAGCCAGAAAGATATCTGATGGAGTTTTTGTTTCTGATGTCGAGCTGATCCGTTTTCTCAACAGCCGGTTCGACCGAAAAGCAACCAAAATTTTTTTCGGCCAACCACTGTATAGTCGTCAAATGTTTCTGAGGAATGTTCTCAGCAACAATTTCGAGCCGATCCTATCTGTTTCGCTTTTCTTTTGACTTGCATAAGCGTCAAAACGTTTGATTTTATTTTTGATGGCACGTTTTTTCTAGTTTTGTTGATAATTTGATTAGAGGTATTCAGCTGTCAATAAGCCATGGCGCAATGTAACACGTGGGACAAACCGCACGGCGGCTGCGTGCAGACTTGCGAACGCAAAAACAACATCAAGGCAGAGAGCACTGGCGTACGAGCAGCTTTCTTTTATCCAGCCGGTGGCATTTACAAGGGTTACTGGTTACGCAATCAACATCACCGTTATGGCGTTAAGGAGTCACAAAAGCATTTCATCTATGATGGTCAGTGGTGTAACGGTAAACGTCACGGTTACGGTACAATGCGCTATCGTCTGCCGAATGGCACAGCCGAACGCTTATATGTAGGCGAATGGCGCGACGACATGAAGTGGGGCGAGGGCAAGCAGTTTTTTCGAGACGGCGTCTACTATGGTTGGTGGGAGCGGAATCGACGTCATGGACCGGGTGTCATGTGGTACAACAATGGCGCCATTTACATGGGCGAATGGGAGGCGGACGTGAAGCACGGCATTGGAGTCTATTTTTATCGTCAGTTGTGTATTTGAAATTTCTGCGCTCGTTTTCATTGTTTATTGTTAGAAAATGGCAATCGTTATGAGGGACACTTTGCGAGGGGATTCAAAAATGGTGAGGGCACCTACTACCACATGCATACTGGTCAAATACAGAAAGGCATGTGGGAGAATGATGTGTGTAAGGCGTCAATGGTCATAGATGAGTTCCGCAATCAGGTTGACAGTCCAACGCCGTATCCTATACCAAAGGTGATTTCGTTTTGATAAATTTAGAAAGCTTTTTTGAAATCTTATTCTGAAATACAACAGCTCGGCCTGCAAGATCCGGACAAATTTGTATGTCAGTTGTTCCAGCGCTATATTGCCAATGCATTCAAGCCAACAAAGTCTTTCAATGTAAGTCTACATTTTTATTAACCAAAATCCATATTTCCTAAGAGCATGGATTATCGCTGTTACATTTCAGGAACTGATTTGCCTTAATTTTGCACATAAAATGAAGAGCTTCACCAGATTCGAGCCGAGAACAATACTAAATTCAAAATTCCGCTTCGATGTCAAGCTTCCTTGCACATGTAAGAAGGTTGAGCAACTGGTACATCTGAATCTTTAAGACCAAATCTTGAAATTCATCCACAAACATACTATTTATCAGTAACTGTAATTATGATTATAATATCAAAATCTTGAACTCATGGTTCATGGTTAGTCTGGTAGTTTCGTACTCCAATAGCACTGTATCTCCACTCCCAATGTAAACTATACTACCAGAGAATGACTGTGGACGGTAGGTTCATTAGAAAATCATAATGCAAACCCCGAGTCATGTCGCCTAGTTGAGTTCATTAAAAACACTAAGTACCTCTTTAGATCACTCGTAGTGAGAGGCAGTCCTAGAGTTGGTAGGTAGGTAGGAGTGCAGCCCTGTTATCTATCAGGCTCAATTAGCACTTGATGTGCTAGAGTTGGAGTGTACTGATTACTGGGAAAAGATGCGTTACAAAAAGATATGAAAATTATTTGTGGATGAGTTTCTAAATTTCAATAGTGGGATCATTTTTCCAACTTTGCATAAACCAGAGTTATGGGGTTTTAACTTTAAAATATTAATTTTGTCGCTGCAAATTAATTTTAAAAGACTTCTACTTTGATCGTGAGACCAACGCCTACATATTATGCTGACGAGTCCAGAGTCCTTCTTTGTCATGGTACCTATCCGTTTGGAGGAGAAACTCCAAAGACATTTACACATTATGGACATATGCTAAACAAAATATTGTCGTTCTGTGACACGGAGGCTTCATGTGTGCAGAAAAACTGAAGCACTTGCTTCACTATTGGGTAGAGCTCACTACAGGATATTGTACAACCCTCTCGTTCTTACGAAATTCTAAAGCTTATTGCAAGTTGTTGTTGTTGCAGCGGCGGAACACATTCCTGAAGTAATCTCGAGGAATTGTGTCCAGTTGACAGTTCTTGGCCGAATAAAAATCTGGTCCGTTCCGGTTACTTAAACCCGACTGTCGTGGGAACGAGTTTCCTTATTGGAAGTGGTGCCGAGATTGGTGTGCAACACTTGAAGTATTCCATTGTTGTTGTTATTGTTAAGGGTACCTAATCCCCGTTAGGATGGTAAGAATTAGCTAAGTTGTCGACGACCGCATCCAACGGTGGGCCCAAGAAACTCGTTGTTTCGACGGGGTCGGACCAAAGGGAGATGGGTATCAGATGAGTGGGGTTGGTGGGGCATAATAATTTAATGAAAACAAATATTTTGTCCAAGATTGCACGCTAAACTATAACATCCCTAATGCTAGTGCAGCATATTTTAGTGAGATCCAACTATTTTTTATGAGATTCGTTCAGCAGTCGTAACTAGACGTGATGTCATGCGGAGACTCATTGCACGCAGGACGTATATTGGATATGTCGGTATCTATCCAGAACGAAGCTGCGCAAGGTTCACTCTCGTTTCTGGCGGCAACTCGAGCTCTTCGTCTTCAATTAGTGGTGGTTTGATATTCCTAGGAGGCGGTTTCGCCCCAAGCATACAAGCCTCACTATGCAGGTATTCGATAGGAAACATCAAGAGGCATCCTGTTATAGTCCGAAGTCCAATATTCTGATAAGACAGGCGACCATATTGGTGCGGCGTAGTTAAGGATGGCCGGCCCAATTGCCTTGTAAGTTGCCAACAACTTTTCTTTGGATTTTGTTGCGGCCCTGCACTCGCGGTCGTAAGAGGAGTGAAGGAGCACAGACTGTCAAAAGTTACACCTAAAATTTTAGGATTATTGAAAGTCAGAATCTTGACGCCATCGACTGCAATATTAAGATCAAGTCTGTACTCTTTCGTCCAGTTTGTAAATATGGTCGCTGTGGATTTAGTGGGAGAGTGTTAAGTTCCGTGCAACGAGGAAGCGGGAAAGGTCGGAGGGGCTGCCGTTTACCATTGAACATATGTCATCAATTCCATTACCGACGTCAATATCGTTCAATCATCAGCGTACGAGGTGATAGAAACTTTCTCTGGTGGCTGTATGAGTTTCGAGACATAGAAGTTAAACAATAGCGGGGAGAGGACACAAACCTGCGGAACGCCTTGTTTACTTCTTCTCAGTTTTAAGTTTTTAACTCGAAATAGTACGGATGATTGGCGTCCGCTCAGGTATTTCATGGTCCTTCTTTGACCTCTGTCCAAAGATTCTCAATTGGATTAAGATCCGGTGACTGAGCCGACCAACTCATAACCTCAACTCCACTTAGAGCAAACCAATTTTTTGCCAATCTGCTATGTTTGGGGTCGTTATCTTGTTAATAGACCTATTTCAACAGCATTTTCCATTCAGGGTGTGGTATTTCAACGTACAATTTGGCATCAATGTTATCTTTAATCCAAAATAACAGACCTGTACCATAGTAAGACAAGCACCCCCCTACATTGATTTTGGCACCTCCATGTTTTACCGTCCGTGAAACATATTTAGGAACAAATGAAGCGTTTACTGGCCTTCGTACATACTGTCGGCGTCCTCGGGAACCAAATAAAACAATTTTTGTTTCTTCGGACCACAATATGTTGCCACTGCTATTGTTCACAAACCACTGCTATTATTTCGAACACAGTTGTATATAAAGTTACAAATAAATATAAAGACATATGAAGAAAAAATGAAAAAAATTAAAAAAAATAAAATTAAAAAAAAATAAAATTAAAAAAAAAAAAAAATTAAAATTAAAAAAATAAAATTAAAAAAATAAAAATTAACTAAAAAACAATAAAATTAAAACAAAACAATAAAATTAAAAAAAAAACAATAAAATTAAAAAAACAATAAAACTAAAAAAACAATAAAATTAAAAAAAAACAATAAAATTAAAAAACAAAAAATAAAATTAGAAAAAAACTAATAAAATTAAAACAAAAATTTAAAAATACAATAAAAAATTAAAAAAAAAAACAATATAAAAATTAAAAAAAAAACAATAAAATTAAAAAAAAACAAAAAATTAAAAAAAAAAAAAAAAATTAAAAACAATAAAAAAATTAAAAAAAAATTAAAAAATAAAAAAAAATAAAAAAGAAATTAAAAAAAATAAAATTAAAAAAACAATAAAAAAAATTAAAAAAAAAAAAAAACAATAAAAAAATTAAAAAAAAAAAAATTAAAAAAAATTAAAAAAAAAAACAATAAAAATTTAAAATATATATAACGAAAAATGAAAGAAAGGAAAAAAAATAAAATACAAACTTAGAAAAAATATAAGGGTCATTCCAACAAAATTAAAAAAAAATAATACAAAATTCAAAAAAAAAACAATAAAATTAAAACAAAAACAATAAAATTAAGAAAAAAACAATAAAAAATTAAAAAAAACAATAAAGAATTACAAAAAAAAAAAAAATTAAAAGAAAATAAAAAGAAAAAAAAATGAAAAGAAAAAAAAAAATAAAAAAAACAATAAAAAATTAAAAGAAAACAATAAAAAATTAAAAAAAAAACAGTAAAAATTTAAAATATATAACGAAAAATGAAAGAAAGGAAAAAAATAAAATACAAACTTAGAAAAAATATAAGGGTCATTCCAACCTTAACTTAGTACATTGAAAATATTTTGTTCGGTCGGAAGGTTTTTTTTTTATCTTTTTAGACGTAAAATATTGGACACGTATTTTTTATTTAGACTGAATATGAAAAATTTTGGTTTTTTTGGACTTTTTCGACCGTTGAAATTAAAAATTTAAAAACAATATATAGAATAAATTAGAGCAAGAATATAATAAATTACAAAAAATTTAAAAGTGTAATTCTGTAAAATGTGTCACAAAAGCTAAGAAATAAAGCTTTAGAAACTTACTTTTCCAAATTACCGCAATTTCCAACTTTTTCACGATAACTAGTTTTAGAATGTTTCTTACAACAACAACAACAAAATATAAAAACATGTATTTTCATAAAATTTATAATAATTTATTTTCAAGATCGTTTCATTATTTACGCATAGTTTATAATTATTATTCAAAATTCTTTTTGTTTTTGCTTTTTTACTTGGTATTTGAAATACGTACGCACGCAATAATGGTATGGTAGTAATCAAAGTGATTACACGCATCAATACAGCTGTTTATCATTATTATTTAATTAAAACCTTTCGTTATCATTACACATAAACAATTACTTGTTGCACATCAACACGCACAAGCTAACTATCAACCCTACCCGCGCAACCGCCGCACGAACCATGCAACATTTGAGTGCAAGTTGAGATAAGCGCGCGTTGCAACTGCAAATGTTCCATAAAATACATGTGTATATGCACCTTCACCACAATTACTAAGTATATATGCGTTAGTTAGTGTAATATTTAGAAATGCACTGTCAGCAATAGTATGTTCGCTGCAAATAAATGTTCAAATATTAACAACAAAGTGGCGGCGTTAACAGAATATAAGTATAACAAATGCATAATTATAAATGTATGTGTGTGTGTATACAACTGCTTAATACCCGTTTAAAAGCAAAATATAAATACATATACATATATATAGATAAATTTTAACTAAAGTAAAAACTTAGTACGTTGTTGCGGAGAAGGTCTGCGCAAAACACTGCACTGGTATTGACACAAATATATTAACGGTTAACTATGCAACGGGCTTTTTATGTTGACAAGCGAGTTATTGTTGTTTTAAGTCAAAACACGAGCGTTTTTTGCACTTTTTCACACCATTTCAGCAAGTTAATGCACTTTTGACACAAAATACAGTTATTGGTGCTAAAATCTTTCGTATGAATTATGCTACACACGTCTGTGCCGCGTTAAGTGTTGCACTACGCTGCATTTATGCCTTACTGCGCTGCTGCTGAGGCGGCGGCGGCGGCGCTGCAAGCCAGCTGTTTGACATTTTCGCGTGTGGTTTGCTTGCCTTTCTACTTTCTAGCCTATGTTTATAATTTCAAAATTTCTGCTTTAATAGCTTCATTACATTATTGTAGTGTTTTTTGTTGTTTTTGTTGTTGGTTTTTACTTTTAGTTTGTTTCGCTTAAATTGAGGTGTACATTGCGTCTGTCAAAAACGCACTTATTGTGGTTATGGTCATCATACTACGAGTAATGCATGACTATCAACATCGTTGCTTGTCTATTTTTCTTCATTTTTATCTCTTTTGTTTAGTTGCATAATTTCGGTAGAATATTTTTAATAAATACGTTCGTAGAACAACAGATAAGCCTGTGCACGCAGCACCGCCTCTTCGTTGACTTCTTGCACGCGTGAATCGGACACATAATACCACTTGCCCTTGGGCACTTGCACATCGCGCGCCTCATCGTCGCCGCCGTAAGCGCCGCCGCTGTCTGCTGGGGCGTCAGGCAGCTCGTCTGTATCGGAAGTGCTTGTTGTTGTTGATGAGCAGTCACTGCTGTTGGAGAAGTCATCGCTGTCGTTGGCGGCCTTCATGCGCAATTCGCGCGCCTTCTCTTTGGCCAAGAGCTCCTCGAGTTTCTTGCGCTGTTCGTCGTCTTGATCGAGTTCGGCTTTGCTGCCTTGTGGCAAGAATTTCCAGCGTTTGTCGTCACGCGAAAGTTTCGGACGCACTTTTACATAGGCGGTGTAATGGCCGCCGTACATGCCGCCCGAATGCTCGACAATACCGTAAAGCGCGTATAAAAGTTTCTTTTGTTTGCGATCGATATTTGGCAAATTTTTTACTTTGGAACCGCAGAAGGGCGCTATGTCTAGTACCATGGGGAAGCTGACGGCGCGTGTTAGCTTGCGGAATATGCAGCGCGGCCCGAGTTGGAAACGTTTCAAATGTAGTATTAATACAGCTGGCGGACTAGATATTAGAAACTGTTTGGTCGCATTCGTATTGATGGTCTTGGCTTTCGGATCGCTACCGTTAATGCGTTTGGTGCAATTTTCACAACCAACCTTGTTGTTGCCCGTCATCAACTCAACGCCGGTGAAATTATTCAGGCATGATTGCACGGAGCACTCGCCGTCTTCGCATTGATAACGCGGCGCTATGGTCGTGCTCCAATCGGAATGGCTTTGAGTGCGCACTCGCTTGGCCTTCATGCGCGCTGCCTTTTGCTCGCTTAGTTTAAGCTGTTCCAGTTGTGCAGCCAGCGCTGCTTCGTCTTTCATTTCGCCATTCACGAAAATGCCTGCCGCGCTGGCCGCATTGGCTGCATCGGTAAGGGAGAGTTGTCGCATCATCGTGGCACCTTTTTCGCTAAGACCAACCGCTACCAAACTATTGTTCGCGGTTACGCTGTGCGCATCACCACTAACGGCACCGCCATTCGTTTCGGAAGAGGGTAAAAAGTTGGTGCCTGCATTAGCGGGACTATTGGCGATGCCTGAATCTATGCGAAAAAAAATGTATGTAAAATATGTTGCATTATTTATGAATATTTATATTTGTACCGTTTTCGTCTTCATCTAGTGAGTCTTTGTCCATATTCTCGGGTGAGTCGTCGCGTTTCTCTGATTTGCCAGTGCGCGGTAACTGCTTGTTACCGTTGCTGTCGTAACTGTTGGCGCCTGCAGTTCGCGCTAATTTCGTGGCCGCGTTGTCATCGAGCAGGTTGTCTTCCACGTCAGCGTCGGATTGTTCAGAAGAAGATCCGGATGAGGAAAATGCCGCGCCGTTCGCACGCCTAATACATTCCATTTCGGAAGCCGCTGTTTGCGTAACTTCAGTAGCGCCGCCAGTCGCATTCTCCAATATTGCCTTCTGTTTCAATTTGTTTTCGTGATGTTTGGCGGCTCGTTTGGCTTTGCGCTCCTTCTCCTTTTCCTTTTTCAATTGCGCTTTGGAGGGTCCGGCAGGCGGTGTGTTTAAGTAAAATGAGCTTGCGCTTGGCGAATTATCAGGGCTGGTCTTACGTCTGAATGGTGGCTGTGGCTTTTCAACGCTAACCGGCAATGACATGTCTAAGAAGTACTCATGCCGTGAGGACACATTATAGCAATCTTGGCAAGTAAGCGTGGACACTAAAAAGCCGCGGAAAACTTGCTCGGGGCGAAGTATACGATCAGCTGCTTGATTGCCATATATTTTACATTTCTGGCGCATTTCCTCAGACACACTGTTTATATCCTGATCCTTGTAGCCCAGATTGGTTAAAATTACACGCTGGTAGCGCTTTAAGTCCTCAGATCTGTTATGAGAGAAGATTAGCGTATAAAACGCCAATAATAATGTTGACACTTACCTGACGCTCTCCAGTAAATGGCGTAGTAACTCATGGGAATCGTGCTGATCGCCGCCACGAAACTGTGGACATTTTGTGCAAAGCTTATCGAAGAGCTTGCTGGGCGTAAAAACACCGCCTGTTTTGTTGAGACAAATTTAATTAAATTAATAGCTAATTATTAAAATATTTTGCAAAAAATATAAACGAACCGCTTGATTGCAGCTCTTCCAAAGCCTGCGCGAGTGCCGCTGTAAGTCCACCCCACGATGACAAGGTACCTTTGATCATTGGCAAGTGCACATCTTCGTCGTCTTTGAATTTAAAAGTACCGCCTGGTAAAGTGAATCTGTAAATAGAATATTATTGCACTACTTAATATCCAAACTTCAATTTTCGTGCTTACTCTTCGCCGGGCTCTGATAGCTCCTTGAGCACATCTAGCAGATAGGGTGTTTGAGCCAAACATTGCATAACTGCATTGAAGAAACATGTGTTGCCCAGATTTGTTAAGCCACGCACACGCGGCAGTGTTTCTACTGTTTGCAGGTCGTATGTGTCGGCTTGTTTATTGGTAACTACGGGTGCAGATACCACGGCTGGATCTGTTATTCGCTTTGCCATACCTGGTATGGGTGGCGGTGGTGGCGGCGGCAGCGGTATTGGCTTATTTGTTACACTCACTGCTTGAGTCTCAACTAATGGACGCAAAGATTCCCAAGTCGATAGTATCTTTCCTTCTATGTTATTAAGTGGTGTGTTTTCCGCGGGTGATGCAATGGGTATTGGTTTTTGCGCAGCTTTCTTTACCATTTCAACACACTCCAATAGATTTTTACGAGAATTTGATTTAACTTCGTTATCGCAATCGTAACACCATATTTCAAACGTACGCGTGTTCATAGTGAGCGCATGTGAATCGGAGTGAGGTGTCTAAATTATATAAAGTTATAACTGAGGAAATTCATTTTCGTAATTGTATTTATATTTTTATGATTACTTTGTAATGCTGCAAAGCGTGCTGATTTCTTGACCGTCCACAAAGCTGGGAACCACACTTAAGACATAACCAAAGTGTGGTGTCATACTCGAAACCGCTTAGCGAATCATCCAGAATTGACTCCTTAACTTCCTCAGCAGGTGAAGTAGCGCCCTGTTTGGAGCATTGCATGCAGTCCGCAGCCAGACCACTTGCTTTTAGTACTTTGCGCAATTTTGTAGTATCAACAGATTTTTTCACATGCTGACAAACTCCAATGCCGGATGTTGGACTCTGCAGCGCACCTTCGGATGAATCAGTCGATGAACCATTATCATGTACATCAGATTGACGTTTCTTCTTAACCATAACTAAATAAGTTTGTCTGTGAATAATCAAAGTGACAAGTTTAATAGTAGAAAATACGTTACACGTCCGTAAAACTAACTTAAGATCTTTGTTGTTATAAAATATTACGGTTAGGTTTAAAAAACATTAACATATGTGTACTTAAAAGAAATTACATTTTTTCTATGCCAAAAATTGAAAATTTCTCGGTATTGAGGTTAAGATCACACGTCTGCACAAATAATGGGACACAACAAATACGACCGTACAATAAAATGAACAAAAGAATAAAAAAAGGCAATACATGAAACGTTTTGCATGAACCATACTAAGGGGTGAAGGGGTTGACAAGTGGTTTAATGCACCGCTTGGTGTACCAATATTCCGCAATATCAAATTGTAGCTAATATTGTTGAATGTTTTCAGTTCTTTGTTTTTGGATGGAATACTCGCACAATACCTTTTCTCATTTTAAACATATACCCGAACAAGTATTACTCTTTGTCCTAGTTTTTTCTACAAGTACGTTTCAAAAAGTGTGATTTCACTCTGTAACTTCTCACTATGGCTCACTTTTAATTTATTTACCTTGGAACGTTGGTATAGTTTCTTGGACGTTTTCTTTAAGTTTTTACAATATTTTTAGCATACACTAATAATGACTTTCTAATTAACTAACGCCAATTTCTTTCCAATTTGTATTGTCTAAAATTTTCACAAAATGTGACTGTCAAAAATCAAGAGATGTCAAAAATTATTTGGCGTGTCAGCAGCAATGCAGTATGGTATTGCTAGTAATTTAAATTTGTTTTATTTATTTTATTTAAGCTGTTTAAATTTATTTATTACAAATTGCAATTTTATTATCCTCAACAATGTTTAGAATTTGTAATTTTGTATAATATCCACAAAATTCGCGAGGATAAATTATTAAAACAAAATAATAAATTTGCCAATAAATAATTCAAGTGTGCACCCTGTGCTTAAGCGCTCCACCTATGTGTGAATAGAAAATTCATATAAAAAATCTGACGACGTTTGAATGTAAATTTTCTTTATTTACTGGAACAGAACAATAAGTATTCAAATCTTAAATCTATTTATAACTAAAGAAGCTCAAGAATGTGGTTGAGCTTTCTTTGCTTTCTTGATTTCGTTGGTAATTCTATTTACTTGCTCCACAGTGCCATGTTTAGCACGAAAACCGAATTGATGCGTTGGTATTATATTATTTTCGTGGAGGAAAGTAGTCATCTTTGAGAGTAACACTTTTTTAAATATATTTGGAAATACAGAGTAAGAGACTTATTGGATAGTATCCGAAAGGAAGAAGGAAGGACTATTCTCTGGCTAAATCCTTCAGGCCAATTAGCCTAACTTCTTTTCTACTAAAAACCATGGAAAGGATCATAGACCATGTTATAAGGTCGAAGGCGTTTAATATTGCATCCCTGCATGCTGCTCAGCATGCATACAGAGCGGGCAGATCCACCGATATGGCTCTGTACCAGTTAACCTCTGAAATAGAGAGTTCACTGCAGCGAGGGGAAGTGATGCTATGCGTCTTCTTGGACATCGAAGGTGCCTTTGACAACACATCTCACAGGAGTGTAGCCAGGGCACTGGAGAAAAGGAATGTGGCAGTACCGGTGCGTAGATGGATAGAGGCCGTACTGCGCACCAGAATTACTGAGACTACGGTAGGAGGTACAAGGATTAGTCTTGGCACAACATGAGGCTGCCCACAGGGGGGTGTGCTATCGCCCCTGCTATGGAGCCTTGTCGTGGCCGACCTGTTTGCACTGCCAACAGACAATGGGATCCGCTGCCAAGGGTATGCGGACGACATTGTAATTATAGCCAAAGGTAAATTTGAGGACACTCTGCGACCTGATACAAAGAGATTTAAACCTTGCAGAGGGGTAGTGCAGTGGGATTGAATTGAATATCAACCCCTCAAAGACGACCGTAGTCCCTTTTACGAGACGCAGGTCCCTACCCGGTCTCAGGAATCTCACACTTGGGGGTAGAGAGATTGAGATGACCAACAAGGTCGAATATCTTGGTCCTACGCTAGGCTCTACTTTGCGGTGGAAGCAGCATGTGAACCTGACCTTGTTTAAAGCGACAAAAGCATTAATGGTGTGCAATCGGCTGGCGTTAAGTGGTTGTACACCATGATTGTGCGACCGATAATCACGTACGGGGCGGTGTCCTGGGCCTCAAAAGCGTCGCAGACTTCGGTAGGAACTCAACTATCGAAGCTGCAACGGCTGGCCTGTGTCTGCATGATAGGCACAATACGCACTTGTCCAACAGCAGCACTGGAGTTCCTGCTGGAACTCACACCGCTTCATTTGGTGATCGGTGAAGTAACCAAACACACTATTCTACAAATAACACCAAAGCAAACTGTGGCAAAGGCAATATCGTCCCAGAGGATGGAAGAGATAAGTGGCAATATTCCATTAACCCTCCTCCCGAAGGACAGCATTACCAAAACAGTTAACTTCACGAAGAAGTTTAAGGTTACCCTCGGCAGCAAGGATAAGTGGAACGACTCCACTCTCGAGCTAATGCTGAGGGATAGTACGTTGAAGTGGTACAACGACTGCTCGAAAACGTTGGAGGGAATTGGTGCAGGGATCGCGAGTCCACGCACCAAGCTCTCCATATCGATGGGAAGTTTTCCGAACATTTTCCAGGCAGAAGTCTTTGCCATAAATCGGTGTGTAGAGATAAACCTCCATCACAACTATCGCAATGAGCGAATAACCATACTTAGCAATAGTCAAGCGGCACTAAAAGCGATCTCCTCTTACGAAATCAAATCGCTACTAGTGCAGGAGTGTAGAGAACGGCTGAACAGCCTAGCTGAAAGGAACAAGGTTCACCTAATCTGGGTGCCTGGTCACCAAGGTATGGCCGGCAACAAACTGGCTGATGAGCTCACCCGCCACGCAGCCTCCACCAATATGGTAGGGCCCGAAACCTTCACTAGGGTGGGTCCCCATACCTTAAAGGAGCTGCTCCGCAAGGAAGAAGGAGTGGGCAGGGAACGGCATTGGCCACGAGTGCATGGTATGCGGCATGCCAAGTTTCGGGGGTACCACCAGAGCAGGTTTAAATCTATAATTAGCCTCCCTAGGGATAAACTCAGGCTACTGGTCGCATTTTACACCGGCCACTGCAAGCTGAATAGACATTTATTCAACATGGGCTAACTGCCGGTTTTGCGACAGGGAGCCTGAAGCACCGGAACACCTGCTAATCGACTGCATAGCTTTAAGGCACTTGTATCCATGTTTCCGGATAGGGATCACTTTGCCTCACTAGCACCCGGCAGGATATTGGACTTAATCAATATGTTGGGCCTAAGTGAGTCCTTGTGAGTTAGGAGAGGACACAATAGACCTAAGGTCGCGGTGCATTACTCATGCGTATCATTTCTTGCAAACAAACATCAATGTTGTCACGTTGTTCAACGTCAAGCAGCTGGTTTACTAATCTCCACGCTGTCGCTGTTGTGTTTTCGCCGAAATTACATTTCAGGCAACTAAATATCTATTGTGAACTCCAACGTCAGCCCTTACTGTCATAATTGTCAGCCCGAAATATCTACTGGGAACTCCAACGTCGGCCCTTACTGTCATAATCAATGCTATTATGGATGCGGCTTGGTTTGAGTGTCCTCTTTATTTATAAGGATTCTGGTAGACTAGGACTAGGACTAGCACCGATGAGTTTAAATTCTTACGGAACACATTTTGTTCAATACATATTTTTTTACGGTTTCATCTCGTTGAGTGGAACTTCCTGTCTGTCACTAAGGCTTCTGATTATTCCTACCATTGACCAATAGCCGCTGCCACTTTTAAATGCTGCAATGCGCTGCCAGTTTGCTAATGCAATTGAGTGGACCGTTCAGCGCGATAAGCAGGCAACATCTTATCGGCGCTTATCTCCAACGTCACTTGAACGTTTCTGCTGCACGGTCGCGTTTTAGCGCAACAACAGTTTCATGGGAATGTATGCGCCCATCATAAGTGCAAACACCACGAGTGAGTGCTTGGGGATGCGGCACAGAAATGGATACATTTGTACATACATACGTATGTATGTGGATGTGTGCTGCGAAAAGCAAAGATGGAATACATGTAGAAAAACGAAGCTAATCAGTTGCGAGCGAAAAGCAGCAGCATATGACAGACCCAACTGCTCTCACACGAGCCTGTGCCAGTGTTGGTATGTACATGTATGTACATGTATATAGGTTGGCTTTGGTCACGGCTGGATGCGGCCATACGATCGGCGGCAGTTGATGAAAGAACCGATGGCATCACCATCGAAACGTCAAGCTGATATCATTGGCAATGACGTTGACGACGTGCACCGACATGGGCAACAACAACTGCGAAAAGCAAATATTGAAAGTGCTGGCAACGTGGCTGCCGCACTTATCTGACGGATACAATAAATGCATTTTAATTGTAATTAAAATTACATGCGACAGCAGCGATGTGGGGCGCAAGTTTTTATAGGCCATGAGAGATAATGTTGTGCTTGTATTCGCGTATGTATGTATTTTACTATCGCGCTTTCTGTGGTGTAAATTATCATAGCTATTAATCGCGAAACTCGCTTGCGAGTTTTAATTGACGTTTCATAGCTCGACGATTAAGAGACAAGTTTGATTACTTAATAGCTTGAAAACGTAGAACCATTGAGGGCAAGACGTCTGTATTGGTGAACCACAACCAATCTCTCGGAGAATATATTTCATGATCATGATACAGTCCAAGAAGGACAGAAATAGAGATTGCGAGAACTGTCTCATCTCGACAATATAACGATTCGAAGGTTTTGGGCCATTAGATAGGTGACACCTGTGGACCTAAAGACGACATTACCATGAGAACGAGTTTCAGTTTAACAGTTTAGCAACGGAGAATCGTATGAAGCTATTATGGATATATATGGACTCTAGGACACTGGACTCTGTACTCTGGGCATACGCAGATGATTATATAATATATCTTGTCGTCAAGTAATGGAATTGAAGTCATGGGGTCAAAAGTAAGCAACTATCTCACCGATCGTTACACGTCTTCTCTGTAAGGAGCCTAACACTCTCTCTCTCAATAAGTCCAAAGCGGTCATACAAACTGGACGAACAAGTGGAACTTAATATCACAGACGATGTTACTAAAACAAGTATCAACAACTATAAGATTTTAGGCGTAATACTTCATAGCCCGTAGTCATTCACTCTGCATACGACCGCAATTATTGCCAAAGTACAGAGCCGCAATAAAATACTTGAGTCGCTATACGGCAGTACCTGGGGATAAAAAAAAGAAACGCACTTGGCGGCATACAAGGCAATCGGTTGGCCGGTCATTAATTTCGCAGCACCGATATGGTGGCCGGGTTGTAGTGAAACGCAGACGAAGAAGCTTCAGATGTGGCCTGCATGCTTCTGGTTAAGAAGCATAATCCTCTGCTGTTTCTGTTCCTCTGTGCAGTTTCTGCTGAAAAGTTTTCGTAGAAATCAATCCCCCAGAGGAGACGAAAAACTCGAGTTCTCCCGAGAATCTAGAGTGACCCTTGCGCAACTTCGTTCTGGATATTGTAGCAAGTTAAACTGCTATCTATTCAGAGTAAACCGTGCAGCGAGTCCGTGAGTCTTTGAATACTCAACGAGTACCACTGATCTAACACCTTCTCTCTATGGTCCGATCACGTCGAAACAGCTGGTTGCCGCGGCCTAACTTTAGATGAGTTCGATGACAACCAACTTGAACTTCATCACCCAAGGAAGGATTAGATAATCGTTAACGATTAACAACAACAACAACAACACGAAGGTATTTAAGGGAAATAAGATAGCTGACTATCTGGCTAGGAAAGCGACGGCCAGTGTGTGCTTGCATCACTAATGGAAAGTTCTGAAACCAAAAAAAGATGAAAAGAGTTCGATAGTAGCTACAAACTTCTGGATTTTGCCATGCAAAGTTGCTACTGGGAGGTTACAGCCTGCAAATATTCAAAGAAGTGATGTTGATAAGACACTGCAGTTTGTGGTGCCGGAATTTGGTCGACCGAAAGCAATCTCCATGTATACCAGGTAACTGTAAGAAAAACGAACAAGGTCATGGGCGTATCCGAAAGAGCACTACCTCTCTTAGCACAAGCGCATTGTAGGGCTTCCTCAATGTGGTTAGAAGAAGTGAATGAGAGCAGAGATATTGGACCAAAAATCGCAGTGGGAACTTGTAATTTCATCAAATCAATCTTTGAAGCTCTACACCTTTATGTATACAATGTAGCCCTTCATTCTCTTGTTCAGCAACCCAAAAAGTCCTTAGAATTATGGATTAAGAAATAGTGTCACGTTGAGAGACTTTGGATAAAAGTCCCTAAACTTGCCTGTTATCTAAACGATCAAAGGAAACTATGTTCTGAAGATATATATGTATGTATATCAGATATTTTGCGGATCTTGGATCAGTTTTCACGAGGAATTGAGCGGATCGTACAACTTTTGTATACTGAAATTGCGGTATTTTGAATGCCCACATTTTCTACATATCGTCTTTTAATATAGTATCTGCCATACCCGTAACCATGAAAAAGCACAAAACTCAAGGCTTTGATACCAAAAACGATTGCCGTAATTGTAGAAGAATCATTTTTAGTCATGGCTAAACTCGTTCTCCTGCGCTTTTCTTGTGCTTCTCCCGCTGCATTTCGAAGTGATTCGTTACGCATTCGCTGCGCTCATATTTTCTTTGGCCACACTCTTTGTATGTATATTCGCCATTATACATTTTTCATTCGCTCTGTTGTTGTTTCGTTGCTTTGTGTTGTGGCTGGGATTACCTTTGTGCTGTTTCAACTTAATTCAGCAATCAAAGTATAACAAAACGCAACATAATGAAGCTTCAGACATAAACTCCCTATAATTACCGACACCCGGGACGATGTAAATGCATCGTAATCGTACCGCCCCCTAGGGTAATAATTCATAAAAACGTGCGCGATTTTCGAAATGCCCACGAATGAAGCTGAAAATGCATATTGACACGTTGGACCGTAGCAACGAAGAAGCGTAGAAGGAGTGCAGGACGACGGTTAGTCTGTCTGTCGATGCAAATAGCCGTACTGGTATGAGTACGTGTACCATATTAATAGTCATTTTCAGGGTTGGGCACTTGTTCGAATTCGTTCGCCTCAATCGGTCTTCTGCGGCGGTACTATGGAAAGGTTTGATATAACATCGAAAAAAATAATAGGTTGTCAAAAAAGTCTTGCGGTATTTTCGCTAGTTAGCGCTGAAAGCGCGTAGTCCTAGTTTTATTCGTCACATCGGGACATGCTATACCTTTTTGGAAAGCTCATTTTACGCGCTAACACGTGTTTGATTGATTGTCCGTTTCATTTAAGTCGTTCGTGAGTTATAGCGTCGCAAACATGGAGCAAAATAAAGAGAAAATACGGCATATTTTACAGTACTACTACGATAAAGGCAAAAATGCAGCTCAAGCCGCCAATAAAATTTCTGCAGTTTATGGACCCGAGACAATTTCCATTTCCACCGCATAACGATGGTTTCAACGTTTTCGTCCTGGTGTTCTGGAGACCGACATAGTAGCAGCCGTAGCATCGGTCAAGAGCTGGGCATGAGTCATCAAAAATTCATTTCAATTTCAATAAAAAAAAAGATTCAATACAAATACCGCAAGACTTTTTTGACAAGCCATTTACTTTCAACAAGAGGAAACTAATTTTTTGATGAATAGTTTATGATTTGAAAAACCAGCAGAGAAATAGCAAAGCTTACGTGGTTACGTGGAGTGTTTTCATCCCTTCGGACGACATAGCCAGCGTAGCCGCTGCCTCTTAATTCGCTGAACTATGTCAATGTAGTCGCAACAGCTTATCGTTCCATCGAACGCCGTTGCCAATGCGCAAAGGAATGTCAATAGTTCAACAGCTATATACATTATTTATCTCCATAAGCCGCCTGGACCTTTCCTACAATTTTAGAAAGAGAAAATTATTGTAAAAAGCCACATCTCTTGATAAAAATGGGTGAGAAGAAAGTAGAAATATTGATGGCGTCGTCTACGTCACTTTGAAAGTAAATAGGATTAGCCTTGAAATTCCAGATATTTTAATTACCCCTGGCCGTCGCAATACTGGGGTATTATCAGTTCTTTCGTTTAGAACTTCTTTTTGAGTTTGGAGATTTTATGTTTGGCGGTTTCGACCCTCTCCCAAGTAAGTACAATACAATTTTTCCATGGTAATACACTTTTAGGTTATAAACGTTCACTTACATTATCTTATTTTAATCTTTATTTAAATATTTTTCTAACCCCACTCGATCTTAAAATAGTTTAGGAGAATGTTGAAGTGGTGCTGCTCGTAAACCATTTCCAAATACGGGTGCTTTCCAATTACGTAGAACACTGCCCCCTGTCTGTAGCATGGTTTAGGTCCACTAAGTCTAAACTTTATACCCCAGTAGATACTTACGCTGTTCAAGAGGTCTCTTACTTTAGACCGTTAACTTAGAGTTTTATATTTTGGACTAAGAGTTATCGTCCGCGCTGCACTGTAAGCAATGTCTTCCTCTGCACAAGCAACTTGGAATTGAAATTCGACTGAGAACGCGCATTGATCCTCACAGCAAACTGGCCCTAGGCGACTGGTTGCCAGACTGCAGTAATAATATACACTTGTACATATATATGTATGAATATATGTTTTGTTTTTGGATTTTTATATATAGTCTGTCCATGTATACGTACAACCATGACTTACCTGTACTTTGTGTGTTTTGTTGTTACAGAAGCATCGATCTCGATTGCAGTGCTGGGCTGATCGCTTCGCCGATACACTTCAAAACGGGCGGCACAAATGTGGCTTCTGTGCTGTGTGGCTCACATCTGGTTGCATGCAGAGAAAATAAATTAAATTAATGATGAAATTTAGTTAATGAATTGCATTTCTTCATTAATATGTATTTATAACTAACATATATGTATGTATGTATGTATGTAAAAATGTATAATTGTATACTCAAATAGTTGCTCATATGTGTGGCTTAATATAAAGATGCGAGCCGGTTTTAATTTGCTTTCCGGCGGCAATTCTTTGTGTTTAAATTGTATTTAATCTTGGTGCTTTCCAATTATAATTTGTAAGTCTAAACCAAGCAGGTGGCAACTCTGCATACGAATATTTATACGCTCGCAGTACGTTGCTATAGAGAGTGCAATTGTTTTTCACCTAAAAATTCGTTGTAACAACTTAAGGTAGTCGAGATAGATCATCATACAACCTTTTCGAAACACAACGTCGCGTTAACGTCTGCGCACTGTGCGGTGCACTCCACATTCCTTCGAACCGTCCAAACTGTTAATAAGAAATAGTAAAATATTTACAGTTCCCACACGCTTCAGGCCTTTTTAAACTCGAATGAATCAAGCCATTTTTTATAAACCTTTCTGATGTTCAGCGTATTCTAGTGAATGTGCTCTGCATCGACCGGAATAAATGGTAATCAGAAGGAGCAAGGTCTGGGCGAAAAGATGGGTGAGACCAAACTTCCCAGCCACCGGTTTGCAAATAGTTTTAAACCAGTCTTGCAATATGGGGCCAAGCATTGTCTTCTTCTTCTTAATTGGCGTAGACACCGCTTCCGCGATTATAGCCGAGTTAACAACAGCATTGTCAACATAGAGAAATATTGCCTCACATCTGGTTACGAATTCCAGTGATTTTTTTGAGTTGTTGTTGGTAGCGTTCCTCATTAACGGTTTCAACCGGTTTTACAATGTTTATTATGTAATATAGCACGCCTTTCTGATTCCTACAAATACAGATCATTAACTTGGCGTGATAGATATCAGGCTTTACTACTGATTTGGCTGGTTTTGGTTGGTTTGGTTGGCTGGTTTTTTTCTGGATGAAAAGAAATGAAAGAGTTATTCTGCGTTGGATTTCGCGGCTGACATTGTTGTTGGTGTCAATAATGGTTCCAAAATAGTCGAAATTATCTACGACTTCGAAGTTATGACTGTAAACAGTTACGTGGGAGCCAAGTCGCGTGTGCGACGACCCAATATTCCGAACATGCGTTGCAAAGCTACAGTCCTTGTGCGTCTTTTTCAACATAGGTATAAGACGAACCAGGACTGTAGCTTTCCAAAGCATGTTCGAAATATTGGGACAATGGAAAAGTAATAAAGTTATGCCATCTCTAAGCAAACCGCACGAATATAATCATAGGTGCGTTCCAAAGTAAACAGGATCTTTTGGATCTAGTGCCCCCTGGTGGCGCCATCTATATATCGACTAGTGCGTTAGTATTTGCTATCTTTATCGATTGTCCAGTGAGAATTTCATGACATTTCATTGATTGGATGTAAAGTTATTGCGTTTTAAGTGTCAGTATGTTTGTGTTATCGCTGCGAAAGTGAGCTTCGAACCAAGAGTCAACATTAAGTTTTATTTTAAAATTGGTAAAACTTTTACCGAAATGTTTCAATTGATGAAACAAGTTTAAGGCGATGATTGCCTATCCCGTAGCAGAGTGCAAGAGTGGTTTCAATGTTTTCAAAGTGGTCGTGTGGACATAAATGACGATCAACTTGTGGGTCAATCAAAATCCGTGTTCACCGGAAATTCCATAGGACCTGTGCGTGAATTCATAAAATATCAGCCGAAATCATCATTGAAATTCATGGAAATGGAATTGAACATTTTCAAAACATCGATTTATCGCATTTTAACCGAACATTTGGGCTTACGAAAGGTGTGTGCACGGTTTGTTCCGCACAAATTGACTGACGACCAAAAATTGCTCAGAATCCAACATTCGAAGGACGCTTGTGACCGATTATTTGACCAAAAATCACATTTTAACCATTAACCACTCCCCGTATTCACCTGATGTGGCACCGTGCGACTTCTTTCTTTTCGGAAAAATGCATTTTCCTATGAAAGGAAAGCGTTATGTAGACGTAGAGCCCATTCAAAAGGCTTGTACCGGCATACTGGCGGTCTTACCGGCCAACGAGCTAAAACACTCGTTCGACATGCTTTTGGACCGCGCAAAAAGCTGTATTGACGCAGAAGGAGACTATTTTGAATAAAATAAATGGATTTTGCCGAAAAAATCATTTGCTCTGTTTTTTTTTTTTGTAAAGTCCTGTTTACTTTGGTATGCACCTTGTACATATTGGGCGGCTAGTTTCGTAACAAGTCAAAATCGTTTCAAAACCAATAATCCTTGCTGTACGTGCAAGCTTCATGAACTCGTCTTTAATATTAAATTAAAATGCAAAAGGTAAAAATCTAGAATGCAAACCACATGCCTGCAATACCTGTTGTTTGCCCATTTCTCGCAAGAGCCGGCAGCCACTATAAATTATTCATTCTAAGACGCTGTGGAGTTCCCTAATGCTTCACAGCCCGCGTGACAAAACGAACACCAAGGGATGCATTAAGCCGCGTGCCAGTTCTTGAAACAAAAAGGAAAAATTATATGAAAAGCAACAACAATTTGTGTGAAGGTGAACACAGCTACGCAGTTTCTCAGAGCTTCCGTCCGTACAACGGTGCGCCTGCCTCTTGTGTGCAGCCATTAAGTCGAGCATGGGCAATGCTGTGTAATTTGCTGCGCTTCAACGTAGACGGACGCATTCCGCTTGCGCAAGGTACATACTATGTGGATATATACACATACACATATGTACATATACAAAGAGCCATGCGTGCACTTGTTTACGAACTTATGAAGTACGGTTGTATAAGGAGAAAATGCGCGGAGCACTTAAGTTGTGTGGCGCATTCTCTGTCAGTTCTTGGAAATTATTTCAGCAGCTCGCTGTACTGCTACCCCCAAGCTGAAAATGTGCGACCGATTTATCAAGTAAGTATATCAAATATAGATAGAGAGTTGATTCCAGAAAGGTAACCGTCTGTTGTGCTAAGAATAGTTGAGTGCTGACGGAAGTTCGATTATACATAAGTATGTAGAAGCTCTGAGTTGGCTGAGCAAGTCCCCATTATTCCAGTACTACGAGAGGAAGTAGTCATCTATCGAGAGAACTCAAAGCTTCCTAAATGGTTATATAAATCTATTTAGGTGAAGTAAGGTTCTATGGCTGATGCCCAAAATGGCATTGCTAAGGATAGTCCTTTGTGCAGCCAGATTTAGGATCTCAGGTAACGGCAAAGGACTGCAATACAAATCGTCTTCGCGCACTTCTTTTCGATTTCCGTTAGTTCACCTGGATAGTCCTTAAACCGAATACCTAGCCTTTGTGGAATGGTCAATAAGAAGGTTTTGTGTTGATGCTAACGCAGCGTTACTAAACTACAACAACTGACCTTTCCGATTGGAAAATGATCAGCTAAAAGACATTGAACGACTCTGGAAAGGAATGAACCTAACCTCACTTTTTGAACAGCGTGACACTTTAGAATATGACTTCAAAACTGATTCAGAAAAAGCTTACTCTCAAAGTTTAGCTCTTGTACGAAGAAAACAACAGTTTTACATTCTGATGCAAACTACCTTCTACAAGTTGCTGATTTACGTTTAGCTTCTTGTGGTATCGTAGTTAGTCCTCCGGAACTAGAAGCAATACTTTCTTATATATACTTACTATTTCGTTATTTCAAGAGCTCTTCGAATTTATAAAACATACATATATTTAAGACATAAACATTTGTAAGAGTTCGGGAAACCTTTTTGCTTGCTGCCAGTCTGCGTGTGGCTTTAACACTACCAGTTCGATCCGAGATCGAAGCTATCCAATCATTTCGCAGCCGACAATGCATGGCTTTTGGCATCTTAATTTGTTCAAATGAATTGAAAAACATTTTGTTGTTGCCTACAGTTTAGCTCGATGTTCAGCAATAATTCAAAAATGTATGCATTCATGGCTTCACTGTCTTCAGTTCTACTTTGTAGGCAGTTGAAGGTAAGTGTGTTTGTGTCGACATAATTTCACAAAATTACTGTCTGCTCGTCCATGGCCATTGGGTTTGCCCAGCCAGCCTTTAAGCCTCACATGTGACTTCATGTGAACCTGCTGCTAGGTTAAAGTTAATCTGTATGAGCACAAATGTAGATGCATTAGGGTGCACCATCTTAGAATGTTAAGAAAATATCTGAAGATTTAAGGGGTTAGGTGGGTTTGAAATTAAAAAAAAAAATCGATTTTTTTTATCTTATTAAATAGTCCAATATGTTTAGAATATTCCCCTAAAATTTCAAATCGATCCGAGTAAAATTCTAGGAGATATATCCTTCGGAAGTTCCGCCCATTAGGCCACGTCAGCGCAGCGTCAAAACTTAAAACGTATTTATCTCGGAACTCTATTTTTTAAGTCGGTGGACACGATTTCTCGAAAAGTTATCTGATTTGGCTCAAATTTTGCACACAGCTTTGGAATAACATTATCTACTTAGTGAACGATCATTTTTTTTATAATAAATAACTTTTTTGAGCCAAAATATGGCGAAAATTTAACCAAAAAATGTGTTATTTATTTTTAAGTCTGTCAAACATTCAAATTTCAGTATTAATTTTTTTTCTTCGTTCAATAAAGAGATTTATGCATGTACTAACGAAATATTTTTGGTTTTTTGATTTTAGATAATCCAATTATGAGTTATGACGTCTACGGCAAGATCACTTTTTTTTGAGACGTCACGGGAGATGAGTTGTCAACGGCTGAGTTTTCAGAATTTTTACATGAAAATTTCACAAAATAGTCTTTAAATATGTACCTTCGATATGCTGAATTGTTTGAATGAAATATATGATTTTATATATTAAAAAAAAAGATGAAATTACGCTTATTTTTAGCCTCTGAAACCCACCTAACCCCTTAAAACTTCTGAAAAGATCTCTAACAATACCTTCACTTTAACTGGAATCTAAGAGGTTATTTGCAGGTCACGAACCAAATTCTCTTAATAGAAATCACGGAACAATGCTATTGTAATCTCTATTTTTTTCTTTATTGATAATTTGATGTCATTCTGTGTGCTATAGGAATGAAAGCTGTGATTATGAGAGAGCGATGTTTTGTAAATGTGTAGATCAAGAATTTTACGAAGATCACAATAAGAATTATTCTTTTTATTAAATATTGTTCAATAAAAATTTGTTAATAATAGCAATTCGGAAACGCTTACACAAGAACCCCGTACAGATAGTTTTAGATTCTGCAAGCGGCATTTAAGGACCTATACCAAAAATCTCGGAAAAGACATAGGGATTTCGTAGCAGAAAGAACCATTTTGGTAGAGAAAATGTTTATGAAAAATTTTTGTTACTAAATGAAACATCTCTACATTTTTATCTAGATAATCTTGTTTTAAAAATATGCTTCAAATTTAAAAAGAATATTTAAATAATTGTTCAAGTTGTCTTACCGGCCGTATCAAATCAATAATTTTGAAGAAATTGCGTTTAAACTTAAACTTAAACACAGAAAATTTACAAGCTTCATCTTAATATTTTACCTTATTTCACAGCCTTTCTACATTTTCAACAAATATATATTTTTTATTTTTTTTTATTTTTAGACTATATGTAGCGTTCTAAAGCTAGACACGTTGTCAACTAAGTTAAGGTAAAATAATGTAATCTTCCTTTCCACAGCTGCCACACTGAATCTTGTATTCTCAGCGGCTTAGGAAATTGTCTTACATCAATTCAGAGCTACCCTAATATTTATATGTACAGAGGCAACTATGAGTTGTCCTTACCACATGGCCTGTTGCATTTTAAGAAGGTCTGCTTGCGATAAGACGCGATGTTTAAGTAAAAGGGTTTATTAGCGTGAATTAGATATGAGTCAAATGACTTTTGTTGAATTTAAATGTTGAGTCGCGGAAGGGCGCCTTGATTGCACTTAATTTATACTTATATTACATACAAAAGCTAAAGCCAGGACTTGGAGAGTTGTGAATCGAATAATCAGCTATAAATGATATAGACCCGTACAATAGAATAACGAAAACATAAGCAAAGGGTAGACCACTTTACAGTGTACATCTCACACGTTCTATTTAATGGAATTCAACGGGATAACAATTATGTTGCCTTTACAAATACTTTTTTATTAAGAGCAGGGCTTAGTGGCTAATTGAAATCACGAATATTTATTTTTAATTACTCAATACAGTGTAAAGTTATTATAACATATTTTTTCAGGCATTTCCAATCAAATTTTAGCTGCTCAACCAAGTTCTAGCTGCTTTTTTAATGAAAAGGCAATTCTATTGTAAGGAAATGGTTACAAACGTTTTATGTGAAGTATTGCTCATTGCTATTCAGAACTTTATCTCATATTTCTGGTAAAATTCGCATGCTATTACTTTAAACCTGTTCATCTTGAGATGCTATCTAAGCATCAAGCCATTTTTCGATGCCGTTTTGTGAGTGGAACTGCTTCTGCGCCAGACCATGTGCAAATAGAACGGAACGAATAATAATCGAACGGTGCAGTATCTGCGAAATAAGGTCGGTGGAAAAATGACTTGACGGGTAACTCACAATGCTAGCCTTCCTTATGTTTAACACGCATCCTAATCGAGCAACGTCTCCAATTCACGGTCTTCGAAAGTTTTTGGTCTTCCTTCAAGCAGACTTCAAGACCGAAATCGCCGTATCTGAATCACGGCACGTTTTTTCGCTTGTAGCAGCATCTCCGTAAGCTTTTTGGAGTTCACGATGTGCTTCAGCTGCCGACTTCTCTAAATTATTAGGTCTACAACTTTGCTTCCGCGGTTTTTTTTGTAAATTTAAGGCTTTATTGTATAAAAACGCTCCAAAAGTGTTTTCCCTTATTCCCTCAAAAAGCAATGCTTAATTAACACACGAAATGCCTTATGATCAATTTTTTTGTAAACTAACACAAGTTGCTTTACAAAAATTCTATATTTTTTTAATACCTAATAGAAATCTTATAGATGGTAGTAGTAGAGTAATGCAAAAGAAACAAAAAAAAATTAATATTTTTCAAAAGTTATATTTTTTTATTCAAAGTAGTTTCCTTGTGCTTCGATACAGCGTTTAGCTCCGGTCAATTAGCATTTCAAATGAGTGTTTAAGGTCATTTTTCGGAATGCTCTTGAGAATATCGGTCGTCGCCTTTTGGATAGCTGAAATGTCCTGAAACCAGTGCCCTTTCGATGGGCAAATGAAGTTTTCCAAATAGGTAAAAATCACAGGGTGCCAGATCAGCTGAGTAGGGTGAGTGATTAATGGTTAATATGGAGTTTTTTGTCAAAAAATCAGTGACAAGCGTCGACCGATGACTCGGCGCATTATCGTGCAACAGGCGCCAGGACCCTGCCTCACGGTATTGTGGTCGAGCACGAGGAATGCGTGACAAAAGACGCTTCATAACAGGAAGGTAAAACACAGCATTGGTTGTTTGGCCAGGTGGGACGAACTCTCGGTGTACAATACCCTCGGAATCGTAAAAACAAATCAGCATTGTCTTTATTTTTGACTTCTGAAGACGACCGACTTCTGATCGTCACAGAGGTCCTCACGACCTTTGGAATCGCTTAAACCACTCATGCACATTATTACGGGATAGGCGCTGATCACCATAAACTTTTTTCATCATTTGAAATGTTTCAGAAAACAAAATTTAATATTTGCTTTTTGTTCAAAATGCATTTTACGACCGATGACCAAAATCTGCTGTTACTTTTTGATCGATAACATCGATTGTAATTATCCAATTGTCTTAAAATTTTTACGAAATGTCAACAAGAGATCAAACTTTTTATTTCATATACCCACCAATAGGTGGCGCCACCAGAAACAGTTATATTTAAAAATATCTGTTTTTTTGCGACAGATCTTGTAGTATTATCTATGTATGTGTCAGCCCCAGTAAAGCGTGGACGGGTCCTCAGCCACACTTTTCTTGGAATTAAAAAAGAAAAGCAAAATTTCCCGCAAATGTCGAGAATTCGGCTCAAAAAGTGAGATTTTCAGTTGAGAATAAGTTTTGGATGCAAACAGATCTCTACAAATATTTTGTTGGGTTAATGTTGACACAAATGTCCAAGATCGTTATAAAACGATTTAATCGACCAGTGCTTGAGCCTAGAGATATCTATTGGAAAACGGCGGAAGCAAAAAAGAAAATCAACACTTCTCGTAAATTATGATTATTTGGGAAACAATTTAACATATTCGCACAATCAAAAGTATACGACACATAAACAAAGTCCCGAATGGCGAAACACAGTTTTTCTGCCAAATGCTTAGCTTAGGTTTACCACGTTTTGAGTATACAAGTATAAATCCAACACCACTAACTGCTGGAGGCATCTATTGACAAACAGCCAGAACTTAGTGGCACACCTAATACATTCTGATTTATTGCGACCTATAGGAGCATGTGCCTTATAATCAATATATGATTAGTAGCTGGATATTAAGTTCTGCCAAATCGTTGTACTTCCGTCAAAGAAACGATGTTTCAACCGTACTTTTGTTTTTTTTTTTTTTATGTGAGATATACAGACCCTGATAGGAAAAAGCTTGTAATAATTGTCATCGAAAGCACCTTAAGAGAGGTACAGCAAACGAGTTGTTTCGATGGCCTCGGACCATATGCAGAGCGGTATTAGGTGGTTTACTTGTACGGGGACTCTTTCAGAATTTGGGTTTACTATGTTGATTCTGGATAAGTAGGAGTTAAGTCTACTGCAGTATCCAAAAAAAATTTGCTCGTGGCTTACACTAGTTTCGCGAAGCAACTCAAGCACTTGTTCCGTGATGGATGAAGTTTGACTTCAAAACACGTTATTGACAGACAGACTGTCAATGAAGTTGTTAATAGTTCTGCTGTGATAACGTTCAGTGCCTGTCTGTGGTTTGTCACGTTCAAATTCTCGTCGATAAGGTGTTCTATGTCGTCGGCATATCGTAAGAATGCTGTCTGGATGTAACTGAGAAGCGCTGCTGAAGATTTCTACGAAAGTAACCCTAAAATAGCTGAAGAAGAGTTTGTTGGACTCCTTAATGGAAGACATACAGGCATCGTTGAGGAGATTTTCCTGCTGCATCCAGACGACCAAATTGGAACGGCGTAGTTTGCTGAGTATATGTCATGCAGTAAATCCAATTTTCTGGTCTTTCATTTGAAACTCATCCGAAATATCCTTACCCAAAAATCATTTAGGCTTTCGTGCAATATGAAACTGATTTCGTTGCTAAAAAGTATTGCTTTGAGCTCGTCATTGTTTGAGTATTGCTAGCATATATTTTATTTTCCATTAACATCACCAAAAGAAAGTCATAACTGAAAATTGAAAGTCAAAACCAAGTCGCAGACAATGCGGAATAAAGCCAAGTGATTGCCTATTTTAAGCGATATGGATTGTTAATCGTCCTATTTTTCATGTAACGCAAAGTGTTCCACTGAAACCACAATGCTGATGCTGATTATTCTGTTGCATTATGGGCTTAACTTTCTTTACTGCTTTACACAGCTCATACGAAGTCTTGGTTGTTGATGACTGCTCCCTTTACATATGTACCTCTCTTTCAACGAACAAATATCGTCTATTAAATGATTTTTACCTTTAAGTTTCAAATATATGAAATTATCTTTATAATAAGCTTGAGGTTGTTGAACCCCTTATAGCCATATTTTTCGCAAGTTTGTCTTTTTGACAACTATTACATGAATCATAATCAGTTTGGTTTTATGGATGATTTTGCGGAAGTATCTTTGGTTCCAACAAGACGGCGCTACATGCCATACAGACAACGAAGCAATCCATTTACGAGGGCTGCTATATATATTCTGGCCTAGGGCAACACTAAGTATTGCCAGGTGCAATCTGACATTTCTATTGGAAAGTTTGACATTTTTTAGCATAACATCACTCAGAACGTTTTGTCATTTAATCGTGAATTGTTTTATTTACAGGAATTAAAAAAATTCATCTCGGCCAAAAATGGAATTAACTCGTGAACATTTTCGTGCGATCATTTTTCACAACTTTCGACGTGGATTATCACGACAAGAGTGCATCGATGAACTAAAATCTTTGTATGGCTATGAAGCACCATCCTATAGCATTGTGAAAAACTGGTACAACGAATTCAATCGTGGCCGAGGCTCGCTCAAAGACGAATTCCGTGAAGGTCGTCCAAAAACAGCCGGAACATCGATGCCGTACGTGAACTGATAATGCAAGACCATCATGTCACATACCTTCAGATAGAGGCATGCCTATGCATTTCTCCCACCAGCATACATTTGAATGCATGAACACCTGGCCATAAAAAAGGTTTGTTCTCGTTGGATCCCGCACAATTTGACAATCGCTCAAAAACAGGCTCGTGTGGATTGTTGTAAAGAAATGCTGAAAAAATACGACCGCGGTGCCTTAAAAGACGTTTATAAGATCGTCACAGGTGACGAATCATGGATCTATGCGTATGAGCCCGAAACAAAACAGCAATCGACAAAAAAAAAAACAAAAAAAAAAAAATAAAAAAAACATTTTCGTTGATAAATATGCCTATTTACATTATTAGGCCAGAAATATATATAGCAACCTACGTATTATAGATAACTTTTTGGTGAGCGCATTACCTCGCGTCGTGGGCCTGTGGCGCGGCCTTTAAGATCGTGCGATTAAACGCCGTTGAAACTAATTTTTGTAGGGTTATGTGAAGGCACTTGCCTACGGCGATAAGCCCGAGAAAAAGATAATATTTGGCGCGTTATTGCTGACATACGACCCTAATTGCTGCAAAAAGCGGTCGAAAGATGGACCTCTCGGCTGGAATTTATACAAGCCCAGTCGCGGCGGTTACTTGCCTTCCATCATGCTTAAACAAATTTGTTTCGTGGATTCTTCATGAAAAAAACGAAGCGCGTTAAGAGCGTCTACTCTTCATTTTGATTGCCGAACACACAAGTAGGGTGACACTGAAAATCTCCAAGGGATAAAAACAATTGATTACGTTCTTCAAAATCAGCACAAATCATTTCTAGATAAATATGTAAGCATGTAAGTCTCCACATAATCTTTTCGGCTCAATTTAACTATGGTAATTGAATTAGGCTCACAATTTCAATATTTTCATCATTATCATTTCAGTTTTTGCTTTTAGTTTCGATGCGCCAACTTCTTTTGAAGTCACTTATCGCGCTTACTTACCTCTACGGACATACCAAACGGCGCATGCGCGCCAACACACGCACAGTTAAGCGCTTACTTTCGTTCAACATTCTGTTCGCCAGTTTATGGACATGTGTTATCTTGAGTAAACTCAACGATGCGGCCAATATGTGAAGGCCTATATGGGGGCACAGACCACGAGCGCTGGCTGGTCGCGGTGGCGCAACGCCAGCCAACTGCGAACGCCCATATTAATGCGACGTTAATCTCGACTCCATCTACTAATTAATTGAGTCTTGGTGTGTCTTTGTTTTGTTGTGGTTCTCTTTCCTCACTAACCTTACCTCAGCGCAGGCTTGGCGAGTTTCGCGCCAACAACATCTTCGCGCGCACTTCACTGGCTGCAAGACATTATCATCGCCGACGTTTGAATGTGTATTGGTGTACATTTGTGCATGTGTCGGTTGTTTAGTTTATATTATTTTTCTTTAAAAGCCACTTTTAATATTCTGCTTTTACCGGCTGATGCACTTTGGCAGCTTTGGCGGCCACAACGAGCGACCACAGCAAACGCGAGCGCGAACGTCATGACAGCAGTGGCGATTGTGCAAAGGCGGGGGACTGGTTCTAGGCGACTTGTTGCATGTGCACACACTCGGCTCACCTCGGAATCTCTGTTATTTTTGTTATTTCCAATAGGAAATTGCATTTCCAAAGAACACATAGGCTGAGCTATCTTTACATACACACACACTTACAAATATGCTACATACATATCCATACATCTCCTCGCATCCACTCATCTTTAAATGCATACACACATTCACAGGCAAACACATTGCCTTATATGTGCGTCTGCTGTCCACAGCACTCATTCCGCAAGTTTTGCTGCGCTCTGCTCGGTTCGGTTCCTTTGCGGCGGCCACATCCTTTTAATGCGCTCAATTCAAGTGTGTAGATAATTTTGACATTTTTTACTTATCTGAAGTTTATTCCTTTTGAAAAGGCAAATCTTGGCGTTGCTCTCAATTTGATGTGTGCTGGCAATCTGTATTAGCGTTGGCAGTTTTGCGGTTAAGTGAAGCTCTGCGAAAAGTGGCAAAACACATACAGTTACAAACATACATAACGACTGCATACATATGTACATAAGTTACATTTGCCCATTCCCACATTATATATGTATATGTATGTAGACCAAGCAAAGAAATGAACTAGTTATAAACCACCCTAAAGACTGGTATGCATCACAGATTCCGGTCATTCGCTCCGCTTCTTAC